>NC_043744.1:3354120-3430255 GCF_004337985.1 Pyricularia pennisetigena
CCCCCCTATCTGATCCTTTGATTTTGGACCTTGTCTTTCACACACGAGAACCTCTCTACGGCGTCTCTGCTTTGTCGCTGGATACGGTCATGTACAGGTAATGGGCGTATCTGCATCCCCACCCAACTCTTTTTTCTTCTGGTCATACACGCGCACTGGGGTTCATCTGGGGCATGACACACAACAGAGTGACAGTCGGCTTGGTCTCATGTACTTGAAAACTTGAATGTTGAGAGAGGTAAGAGGATAGATACTGGGCAGAGCAATATGGTCGGGGCTGGTGCCTGCATGGACGGCAAGAGCCAAACGCCATCGCTGCCAAGTCTGAACAGTAATGAAACAAGTATATACAAGAGTAGATGTACAAAAAGAACAAAAGATATCCGCCTCAACTTCCGCTCCAAGAACCGCTCAAAGAATCACAGACCCCGTTTTTTTTTTGTTTTTTTTTTACAAAATCTGACCAGCCTGGCCAGGGACGCGGCTCTTGACGTTTCCGGAACCGATGGTCGCGATCTTGGAGTAGGGGAAGCTGCCGGCGCTGAGGGTGCCCTTGGGAGCCAGGTTGGAGCTGCCGCCCAGGTCGACGTCGTCGGTGACGGCGTAGCCGGTCTGGGGCGAGTCCTCAAAGAGGATGGCCTTGTTGGCGCAGTTGCTGAAGGCGGTGCTCTGCACAAAGGCCTGGCCGCCCATGCGCGTGTTGATGCCGCTCGCCATGACGGTGTCGTAGTAGCTGTTGACCACGTGCAGGGTGCCGAAGCGGAGCAGGGGCGTGCGCGAGTTGATGCGCTGCCAGTGGTTGTTGGCGTACGTCACGCGCAGCTTGCCGCTGTCCTCGCTGGCGTTGCTGTCCGAGTGGCCGATGAGGGACGCCTTCCAGCTGTTGGGGGGGTGGTGTTAGTTGTTTGTTGCTAGGGAACAGTATCGAATATCTCGAGAGAGGAAGAAAAAAAAAACACTTACGCCTCGTGAAAGTAGACGTGCGACACGGTGATAAAGTCAGCCCCGTGCGAAATGTCCAGCAGACCATCCAAGTCGTCCTTGCCGGCGTTCAGGTCTCCCTTGAGGTCGCAGTGGTCGACCCAGACGTTGGTGGAGGCGTCGATGCCGATGGCGTCGCCGTTGCTGGCCTTGACGCCCGAGATCTTCATGTTGCGCACAATGACGTTGTTGGCCCGGCGGATGTAGAGCCCGACGCCGGTCAGGGAGCTGCCGCGCTCGCCGTAGATGGTCTTGTCGGCCGTGACGCGGACCTTGGCGCTGCCCTGGATGTTGCCCGACACGATGATGGTCAGGGGCCCCGACCGGCCCGCCGCCTCGGTCAGCGCCGAGAGCGTCTTGACCGTCACGGTGCTGCCGCCGGCGCCTCCGCGGGTGCCGCCGTTCTGGGTGCAGTAGCCGATGTTGCAGGCCTGGCTGGCCTGGCGCTTGATCAGCTCCTCGCGCGTCTCGAGCGGAGAGGCGGCGACGAGCCCGACGAGGACGGCGAGCACGTTGATCTTCATGTCGACGGCGTGTCTGGGCTTGGTGCAAAAATACAAAAAGAGTGACGGGGGATTGTCCGGTGCTGAGCAGTGAAAGAAAAAAAAAAAAAAGAAAAAAAAAAAAAACTCGAGCGAATAGACAACCTGAAGAGCGGCGGTGACCAAGCGGGTGGCGTAAAGCTGGACGGTCAAAGGAAACCTCGATGGCCACAGCTATCTTATATAGATGCAAAACGCAACAGCCGTAATGGAGAAGCAAACCATGATTCTCATTTCCCGCAAGCGTGCCCCATTCTCGACAAACGCTGCACTAAGATCCGAACCCAAAAAAAAAGGGCGGATCGGCCCCGGGATGCAACCAATGTCAGCTTGTCGGCATATAATTCTATTTGAAACCTTGACAAGGCTGGCTCTCCACATGGGTGACATGGGGCGATGGTTCGACGGAATCGTACTGTAAATATTTTCCCGCCGTGGAACAATTGGGATCGGCCAAGAAATCCCCTGCAGTTGTCCCAATGTGGTGGCTCAGGTTGGGGGGGTTAGGAATGCCTGCGAGGAAGGTAGCGAAGGGTGGGGTCATTGCCAACGTCGCCGAAGCGCAGGGGTTTTGCCCCCTTTGTATTTTGTTGGTAATAATATTAGCTCGACCTCTTGGTTCAGAACAGGGACCGACCGGAAATCACGAACGGTTTCGACAATTGTTCAGTCTGCTGGGGTGGTAAAGGGTAAAATCTGTGGCAAAAAACAGGCCCTGCATAAGTGATTGAAAAGGGGTGTTTTCAAGGGTACAGAATATTAATTGGCCAGAGATTTATATCTAAGTTTCTGCACAAAATTGGCAGCAAATCCAGATGAAATACTTTTTATGCCCCTGAAAACAGGCCTTTTTCATGTTTGACATAGCCCCTTAGTCTTTTAGAATTTATTTTACCCTGACAGACTGTATTTTTTATTTCTTCGTTCACTTTTTTTTTCCATTTTTTTATTATCATTTGTTCTTTCCTCCTTCTATGGAACCTTCACCAACCTTCACATCAGGTCACGAATCTGAAGAATAACGACAACCGCATACGCCCTATTGCGTAAGCAACTGTTACGTCATAAGAATAAAATAAAAAGCAGGGAAATGGGCTACGATAATTGGAGGAATTACCCGCAACCGAATAACGGTGAAACACGCTACGGTAAATTGATTGAAATCTGCCCTGGAACCTCCACACACCCATCAGGCATTTCTTGGCCTCAGCGGGATCTGCCGTTGGAGGAAAACCTATAACCACTGCATTGGCAACGGCATGCGCATGAGGAGTGCTTTTCTTGCTGTTCCCAATTGTATAAAAAAAAAAAAGCATCGGGTTCGGATCTCGGCAACTGGCAAAGCCATACACGATAATCAACACCTGATCACGGCTCCGACCTTCTACAGCAAGCTCCGTGCGGATCCCGGCTATACGTCCTGTCCCAATTAATACCTTCCCCTAGTACGGTCACACGTTGCTGCGCCTACGGATCTTGAGCTCGTAGCTCATTGGCGGAATTCGCATTATGCCATACCACGTGCCCACCGGCCTCTCAATCTTTTCAAGCTCATACTCGAGCAGGACGTGCGCAAGCATGAGCTTGAGCTCGGCTGCAGCAAAGAACCTCCCCGGACAGGCGTGCTTGCCGTGACCGAAGGCCATGTACTCGGTGGAGGTGCAGGAAAAGGCCGTGCGCGCGCGCCCTTCGTCTCGGACGCCCGTCTTCTCGTCACCGTCGCCGCCGTCTTTGGCCTTGGGGACGAACCGAAACGGCCGGAACTCGAGCGGGTTCGGATAGTAAGTCTCGTCGACCATGACCGGAGCGGCTGGGAACATGATGGGCGTGCCCTTGGGGAGGACTTGGCCATTGGGCAGCGCCAGGCCCTCGGGGGCTGTGATTAAGCGGTTGCCGGCGACGCTCATGAAGGTATTGAGGCGCGCCGACTCCCGCAGGAAAGAATCGGTCTTGTACAGGTTGGCCAGTGCCCTCTTGCTCCATTCGCCGTTGCACGAAGCAAGCACCGAAACGACCTCCCGCCGCATCTCTTCCTGCACCTCGGGCCCGGCTGCCGCTAGGTCCAGGACAGCATGCGTGAGGCTGAAGGTCGACGTGTGGATCGAGACAAAGTTTGCAAAAAGGGCACGGCTGGCCAGCACCTCCGGTTTGGAATAGTATGGGTCGTCGAGTTCTTTGGCCTGCTGGATGGCCCACTGTACAAAGTCGTCTCGTTGGCCCTTTGTCTCGCCGCGGTTCAGATCGGCAAGCCGCCGTTGAACTTCAGGCACGATAAGCTTGCGGAATCTGCGTAGAGAGAAACGGTGCGGCAGTGTGATCAACGGTGCGACCACAGGGCGTAAAGGTCTCCAAACATTGTGCAGCAGGCAGCCGGCCACAAAAGATCTCCGGACAAATTCCATCGTCACTTTTCTCATTTCTGCATCACGGCTCAGGGGCAAGCCGTACGTCACCCTGTTTGTTATCAAGCCGAGCATCTGCTGTGTTGTGTCGTAAACCTTGACGGCGGTCCATTCGTCCGAACGACCCCATTGCTCGGTAAAGGCCAGCTCCGCCTCCTCCACCAAATCAGGGATCAAATTGCCGTAATTCTTTGTCAAGGCCTTGGCGATGAGACTGATGTGTAGAGGGGGATCGTGGAATCTGTTATCGAGAAAGGCGTATTCGAATTGCAGCGTCTCGAGGCCGATGTCGTATAGGTTAAGGACGTGGTCGGGCTGGGATATGATGTACTTTATCCAGTCTTTTGGCAGAACTACCATCCCTTTGATCGCACCAAAGGATGGAAGAAAGTAGGGTTGTTGGGGCCATTGCTTGTATGCCGAGAAAACAGCCTTCTGGCCATCCACGGTGTTGCGTAGTTTGGCTTGCATGTAGGGGAGCCAGTCGCCCTCTTTTGCACCAGCGATAGCAAGGTCCGGCAAGTTACTGGGCTTGAAAAGAGTTTGGTAGATGAAGCAGCATATCGCCAATGCTGATAGCACTGCGATTTCGATTGTCAGCATGCTTTCAAACATGGTGGCTTTTTGGTCAAAGTTGAGCAAAAGAAAAAAGACTTGAAAAAACAAGATTCACTTACAGTATAGGGGTGATGTAGGCCAAAAGTAGTAAATATATAACCATGATACCAGAGTATTAGGCTAAGGGTACGAGCTCGTTTCCGTACTCGTACAAGATCCGAACACTGTAAGTGCAGCCGTTTTAGAGTCAGGTGATCACTACAGCATTTAAAACGGACACAGGCCGACTGAGGATAGCCTTTTTACATGAAAGGCGAATAAAAGAAAAGAACAAAGTTGTTAAAACAAAAATAAAACGTGCGCCAATCAGCTTAAGGCGCTCCGTGGTCCGCACAAAATTTATACAAGTTCGGACTAGATGGGTTCGGATTAGATCCCTGTCATCAAAGCTTGTAGCTTCCCAACATAAGGCCAAATAACCCCATAACTTGCCTACAACGGCATGGTAACCAATGGGCGTTCGCGGCGTTTTGAGGGTCTTCGTATTGCAAAGACTGGCGTCAAGACAGCAGGACATACCACACCCTCCATTCCCACAAAAGTACTATCGCAACTGAATTCGTTTCGCCATCTCATAGCTATATATTTTTGTGTGCAACAGATACGAGTAGGCCATTGTCATTTTGAATTCCGCCGGCCAAGGGCAGCTTTCATTCAACCGAATACTTTCATCCAATGTGGCGCATGGTGTTCAGTTTCTTTTTGGCATTTCCCTGACAGCGCCGACATTGACATGTGCAAGTTGCCTCGAGTGTTTTCAACACCACCGAGTTTCTATCTATCAGTGTTGCAGATTTTTACTAATCAAAAAGCATGTTTCCCTGATAGGAGTCAGCCTTAGACGAAGACGAGGCTACAGCAGCTCGACGATCGACGCAAGAGTTAAAGTCTTGAAGTGTAAAAGTTATCAAATTAACTCAAACCCAGAATCCAGCCAGTCGAAACTCATTCTGTCCCGATGCTCTGGGTTCCTCACTGTTCTTTGAATTTGACCAGTTGTCAGGTTCATGCCTCTGTCCTTGTCAAGGGTTGGCTTGCCTGACTGACTGCCAATGGTGTCCTATCTCAGCTTGGCCAACAGCGGCTCTCGATGATAAGGTTTAGCGAATGCTATAAATGGCTGACAGGCGGTCCCTGTTTTTCGGACCTTTGTTGTTATCTAAGATTTGATCGAGTTCACAAATGGGATTCCAAAATATGGATTAGTAAACTCATGCAAAATCCAATAGTCCGCCCTCCTGGAATGGGAGGCGCAGTGTGTTATGATTGGTTGAAGAAACTCCGATTTTGGGTTCCGACTGGTTGGAATGCACCTTATACCACACACAGTAAATAAACGCATTTCACCTAATCTATTTTTCGTCATTGCCCATGAATTCTGTCCACTTTTGTCCAAGCTATCTGGTTCACATGTTATTCCATGACATCGCTCGTATTTTTAGCATCTCCTTCTCTTCCCAACCAGCCCACCCGCACCTCAAAGCCACGTTATACCCCCGCCACGTGCCGCTTGTAGGAGACAGAAGGTTAAATCTGTCAGCCTTTATCCCGTTCGCTTCTTGCGCCCGGGCCAAGCGCCGCATCGATGGTTCGAGTTCTGGTCACGATCAACATATGTGCCGTTTTCCCGTTAAAAAAGTTTCCGTGTAAAGCACCGCGGATGTTCGGAACATTGTGTATGGAGCTCTTGGCGCGTGTAAACCCTGTGCCCACAGGCGAAGGTGGTGTAAACCTCGATCCATGTGCACATCTTGCATTATTGTTAAGCTTAGCAGTTGAGTAGTTTAGGTATTGGTGTTCGTTGTCGTTTGGATCTCTGTTTTTTTTTTTTTTTTTTTTTTTTTTTTTTTTTTTTTTTTNTTTTTGGGTTGGACGATCGAACCCCTTTTTGAGCAAAATCCCGCGTGCATCTTTATAAAGGCTGCCTGCGCGATTATCACATATCAACATCCGCTCACAGTGGCTAGGCGAAATTATTCGGATAGGTACTGCGATTAAAAATCGAAAACTAGGATAGTAAATACTGCTATTTACTCAAACATTCAGCTTATATCTAATCTGTATCAGGTTTCAGTTAGTCACACCCTGTCAAATTCGATTAATTATCCCAAACGGACTTAACATTATGGTGGTGCGCCGGTACTGGCTGTGGTTGTTAAGCTTTGGTCAACTTGCTTTATTTTTCATTGATCCACCTTACGATATCAGCAGTCGTTATTGATACTCACAAGCCAGCCGGTCGCTTAATGTCACCCGTCACGAGCATGCCAGCGCGCCTGCAGCCACGTACGGCGACAGGCTGGGTTGTTGCTGGCCGAATTGTCTGGCTGTCTCTTACTCCTAGAAGTTATGGCCGAAATGTTAGCCTTTACGAAACAATATATTATATTAAACTCGTGGTCCGTCCGTTTTTCCTGGGCATTAGAAAAAGACCTTGCCAATAACGGTAGCAAAGGCCAGCCGAGGGAAATCTCTGCACGTCTTTCCGAACGCTAGGTTCCATAGGCAAAATTCGGGGAAACTGAACGTAGCATAGCGGTCCACTATTTGCAGGCAATTTTCCTGGCGTTGGCGAGACCCGGCAGGTTGGTGGTATTGCTCCCGGGCATCGCGACGCAATACCGGTGGTCGGGCCAAATTGTGCCGCAGGCCGAATCCACCACTAGGTTTTACAGCGGCATAAGTCGGCAAAGTTAAAAATACCAATGCGCTTGCGGGAAATGCCGTCGCACGTGGCATCGGACAAGGCACAGCAGAATTTCGTGCACATGCTGATCGGCCCATTTTTCACTGCTGAGAGCGTATTAAGGTCAAAAATGGTAATCGGGCCAAGCAATGTTGTTGTGACTATGGTTGGGATGGGGGCCTGTTAGTAGGACGGGGCAGGGCAAAGTTAAATTCGATAAATTGGGTATTGCCAATCTGGATGGCGCTGCAGTCGTTTTTGACATTGGGATGTTTGTGCTTTAAATAACGTATAAACTGTCAGTACCAGCAATGAGGACCGAGGTTATACGGCAATGCAGGCAAGGGCACCTGGGGTAAAGGCCCTTACCCAATTCACAAAGTCTACAGCATTTGCCCAAAAACAACACAACAGTGTAGGAATTCCACCGAAAACCACCATTTCCAACGAACTAATGAGAATTCGACTAAATAGCTGCAAATCCGAAAAAAAAACCTGTATATACAGCATTATATAAACACATAATCTTCTCAAATATACTTTATAAGCTTTTACTACCATTTCGCATCGCGGTTAAAACTGAAAGACATAAAAGGAATAAGTAAGTGTATTTTAAAAGCTATTAAATATGTTTGCAGCTTTTCCCCTTTTGGTCGTGCTGAAAGCGTTTTTATTGGCGGGATCCATAATATTGAACAAAATAGATTTTTAAGCGTCACGCCATTTGGGACGCCGTAACAGTTTTGGGAAGTTTTTGAAAAAGATTTTTAAATAAAGGGGAATTAAGAGGTGACTATCTCGAGCTTTGTTGTCATATAAATTGGGAATATCCTTTTTTTTCCTTTTGGAAAATTGCGGGCTGCTGGAAATGTACCGGCCGAGGTTTCCATCGAAAAACCTAAATAACTGTAGAAATCCCGGAAAACTTTGTATCTGGTGCCATGAAATAGGGAACACTATTAATAAAGTGTGCTTTAATGCTTGATGTGAAAGTAAACACGGGTCTTGTTGATGTAATCTCTTAATGCATATGGTAAATGTTTCAAATATTGGTCAATAACAGAGTTTTACAGCATCCTTTCGTACTATTGTCTTTTAACCTTGGCCCCGTGCCCGAAAGGTCATCCACAGCTCCGCCCACGAAATCCGCATCGTCCTCCAATTAATAACATCGCTAATAAACCACAATCCAGTACCTATCGGGTGGGTTCAGGCATTAAGATAGCATTTGGAAAGTCTGGAAAGCTTGGGCTATGTTTGCGTTTGCTCGACGAACGCCAGCTCGAGGTCTTCCAGCCCCTATAGGCATTTAAGGCGGTAGCGGTATATAGTCGACAAAAATCCAAGGAATACAAGGCAGGAAATAATTCTATACTAGCATTTTAATTGTATAAGAAAAAAGGCTCTTTGAGTCATGCGATTTATACCCATAATGACGTGGAATTCAAGTTAAATATTTTAAAAACAACAAAAAGTAATGCCATAGGCCGGAAACGCGAACCGGGGCCTTGGAAACAAAACATAATTTGCTATCAGTTACGCAAAATTAGTTTTTTTCGGCATTAACGTCAATAATTGCTACTTAAAATAATACCAAAAATAAAATGTTTCTATCTTTTAACATTCCCAATTTTTTAAATTGTTTTTTATATCATCAGCAACGTTTGGCTCCCCATTTTTATTTAAATATTAATGTAAATCTTTGCCCGCTCGTACGCCTATAGCAACTCCATTGTACAAGTTTTTCTACAATATATTTCGCCCCTATTTTATATACACTATTTACTCCTTTTTTTAAAAAGAAAAATCACTGTATTTTCACCATTTTTACGGCGCTTTTATTTCAAGCGAAACACGCTATTTTTCGAACACGGCTATTTCAATAAAAAAAAAAGCCATGCGTTTTTTAACGATTCTCGCAACCAGCGTTACGGCCGTGCCTATAGTATTAGCTGGTTCCGCAAGCGACCCATATGATGAACCGGAAATAGTTTTCCCGCCAGGTTTTAATTCAAATCCAAATCAGCCTTTCAAATGCTGGATGGTTATTTACCACGTCCGTACATATGAGCTCTTCAAGGATACATGGAAGAAAGCCAATCCTTTCGATATTGTTAATTTCGAATTTGACGGGAAAAGATTTTCTTTCCGGGCTACAGAAAATTGCGAGGCGGAAACGATGGGACAGGCGGAAACATGGACTTATTACTGGGTTATGGGAGGCCGCATGGTAGACATTCCATCTAAAAACAGCCGGAGCCGTGAAAATGATAATATAGACCATCAAAGGCCTGCCCAAATGCGAAAACATTTTTAGCCCAGCCAACCCATAGGTTTTTGACTGGGACCCGTAATGGCCCACGGGTTTTTTTTTGCAAGTAAATAGGGGCCCGCGGGTTTTCGCGTTGGGGCGAATAAAAAATTGAACCCATGCAAAAGAAAAAAATGTTATTTAGAATTTGGATAGAATTTGACAATTAAAATATATTTATCCGTATAATTATTTGTTAGTAGTTCTTCAAATCAAAAATAAGGCAATATAATGCAAAGAAGATTGTAATAATTTATATATATATATATATATATATATATATATATATATATATATATATTACTTTATTATCTTATTTATCGCACGATTTAACCAGCAGTAGTGTCTGTTATTCATAAAGATCTCCAGCTTCCGCCCCAAATAGTGGTAATAGCGGGTGTATGAATTCTTTGTATACGAGGGCCATATTTACCTGGGTGCGACCCATTTTATAAAATCTGGCTGGCGGAAAACAATTCACGTATTCTGGTGAAATTTGTTATCGAATTTCCAGGTTAAATATCTGTGCATTTGCGGTCCCTAGCATTAAACAACAAGGTGTTTTCATTGCCCATGAATTTCTGCTTTACCACATTTAAATTGACTTAAGCAACAACGTGCACCAATGATCGAAATTGGCCCACTAGGCTGCCCGCGGTTCGGCCCTGTAAGCCCCTTGTCCGACGCTTATCGGCTTAGCAAAACGGTCCAGTTAACCTTACAAAACTTGGCCGTTCACACCTTGATCTCGTTTAACGTGCTAATATAGTATTTTTCTGTGTCGGAGCATTTGGTAAGGCAAACGAGCAAACATACGAAAAACACACACGGGAACACTCAAGGTGAAGATAAAACCGCTCAAGTTATTACATGTACTGACTTAAATCTGCAATCAAAGTGTGCCGAATGTTGCAATAAATACATTCGGCTGACCATCCACTTAACTGACACCCGCATGCCGTCCCGGCTTTTTCGGGGCTTCGTTACCATAATTGTCGTGGGATTTATTATTTTGGTTATATTCAGCGTTTGTTTTGATCCTGCGACAAAATAATGGAGCGCCGGGCAATCCAGCAGCCCGATAATGGCGAATAACGCACTGCGTTATGGTAACTCGGCTTGCTGGCTCGGCATGGTTGGCACACATCGCCTGCCAAATACTTAACTGCTTCGAGCAGTAAAAAGGGGGTTACAAAAAACTTGCCAAGCTCTACACGGCCGTGATAATACTGCGTCCATTGAAAAAGTCTACTAAAAAGTCCAATGCAGGATTTCCGGAGCGCAAATGGACGTAAACGGCAGGTCAGGAACAGCTTACCACCTTGGCAGGATCAGTTGTACCATATAATCCATATCTGGACCCTGAAATTATACAACCACCCCCAGCACACCGGAACCAATAATATCTTCCATGTTGACATGGCATCTTCAGTCCTGTCAGATTCGCCAAGACATGAAAAGTTCCTCGCAGGAACAAGTGCCATGCAGCATTTGGACCAGGCATATTGACAATACCTAGGTCGTATGTCTGAAATGGCGCAAATTAAGTTGATGCTGACAAGGCAGAGAGGCAATTATCACAACCAGGCGGCGGCTGGAAAAGCATAAATAGATGGCTATTTTCCAGCACATCTGCAAACAATATGCCCTATCCCCTATCACCAGCACCGCCAGCCACCAGATTCCCGAGTCTCAAGCCCTCAACTTTCTCAAAAAATGTTCCGCCTCGCCGTCCTCGCCCTACCTGCCCTCAGCAGCGCAGCGATCCTCCCACGCGCAGAGCCCTCCAACCTCCTACCAACCCCGTATCATGAAGCCTCTGCCCGGCGGCCCTCCATCCCCGAGCCGGTGCACATAACTTGGACCGAGGCCGACGTCTTCGCCAAAGGCGGCAACGCGACCGCAGCGCCGGCCCAAGAGCCAGACGAGGCGGTGCACTTGGCCGCCCTGCAGGCGCGCGGAATAATCGGCGCCGACGACCGCGTCGTCCTCACCGACACCATCTACCCGTTCTCGGCGATGGGGCGGCTGCGCGTCAACTTCCCCGGCGGCGCATCGTCATGGTGCTCGGCATCGCTCGTCGGGCCGCGCGTCGTCGCCACCGCGCGGCATTGCGTCTCCCCCGGCGCCAGCTACAGCTTCTCGCCCGCGTACCTGGACCGCGACCGGCTGCCGACCGGCAACGTCGTTAGCATCATCAGCCTGAGGCAGAACGGGGAGCTGCAGGGCTGCGAGTGGCGCAACGACTGGGCGCTCATGATCCTAGACCGCAGCCTGGCGGCGTCGTCGGGCTTCTTCGGCGCGCGGCCCTGGGACAACTCGGTCGCGCGGCAGAGCATCTTCCGCACGTACGGGTATCCCCAGGACCGGAACCCCACGGGCCAGCAGCCGTACGTCCAGGGGACGTTCCCGGCCTGGGTCGAGGGCGGCTGCGACAACGGCGGGCCCGTCTTCTTCACCGCCGACGTCACGCCCGGCCAGTCGGGCAGCCCCATCTACCGGCAGGTGCCCGTGGCCCCCGGCGGCGAGTTTGTCCAGTATGGGATCGCTGCCGCGGGCAGCGATAATTACAACCTTTGGGCGCATGGCGAGGCGTTTGTCAATGCCGTTACCGCGGCGAGGAGGGACTTTCCTGCTTAGGGGGCGCATAATTTGCTTGTTAAGCATTCGCACAAGGCAGGGTGTACGTGTATCAAACGATTGACGAGGTTGAACTTTTGGCCTGGCGCCTAGGCAAGTTCGGCCGTCATCTTCCGTGGAACCCACACTTCTTTTGTTTGCATTCAATTTGAAATAATAATTAGTCTGCTTTGTGGATAAAATTTGGCTTCAGCTAAGTATCGTTTAGCTCAAATTGAATCGAAGAACTACCGCGATTGCTGCACCTGAGTTGTGCCCTTACTTGGTAATGCCGAGGACGGTGGCATAACAAATAATTATTCCGATTCTTATATGCCACTTGCAACCGGCAATTACAAGCTAGCTAAGGTTAGCCTTTCGCCCACGGTTGATATTATTTCACTCCTCAATCTAAAGCCTTTTGTCAACGAGTTTGATTATAGAGCTTTTACATTTAATTGTTGTTAAATTAAGCAACCGTGCAAAACTGGAAAACAATAATGTGTATACCACTTATATTTTAGTTTGTCAAACCCCGCCTTTTTTTCTCTGATATAATAATGGGAATGATACAGTCATCGTTGACTAGTACCTTGGCCAAATGATAAATAACAAATATCGGGCTAAAATCGAAGTAGCTATTAGGAGTTTTACTTACAGAGAAAAATCGCACATGCCTGTATTTATACTTTTTTCCTTCTTATTACATAAGGTTCTGTATTATGGTAGTTACTAGGTAAATTCAAATTATTCTAGACTGGCTCTTTTTTTCAATGCCACGATTCCCGTTTCTCCAATTTATTTGCGGTTACTTGCTGCGCATAGTCACTATTAATAGGTGAAGATGAGTCGCTAATACGATTAAGATACACTAATAACTTGTGCAGGTTAATAGAAACATGTCATGTTACATTATAACAATTAATGCCGGAGAATGAGTCATGTGTATTTGTATATATCTCCTCTAAAAAGATATTAGAAACTGAATCGTTTGTCAGATTTTTTCTTTGAACAGTACAACTATAAAAATCTTCAAGACCCTTATGCGAATTTGCAGACAGCGTTTGCGTACCGATTTCTCCCCGCTTGTCCTTAAGTCTATTCACTCTCTCCGCATTCAAAACACCTCAAAATGCAGCTTTCCAGAGTCGTGCAAACCCTTGTCCTATTGACATGTAGCGTTTCTGCCACGATCGCACTCCCAATTAACCCCTCTACGGGTAACATGGGCGAATTCATTCCTCAACTCGCCAACAGCGCCGAGGTTATCAGTTCAAGCTCCCTTGATCAGCGTGACAAGGCGACGCCAGACGTGTCTGAGTCACATGTAAAGTTAGAGCCTCGAAGGTGGGATTGCGGTAACTACTGCGACGGCGATTGTCAAGATTGCCGGGCTCACCGGGCAACAGTCCATCAGCAACTTGCGGCCAATTTGCGGGAGATGCTGGACAATACAGACGAAAAGCCAAGATCAAAATGGAATTTTTGGCGTAAAAAAGAACCCAAGGCGATCTCTATCGATCCAGACGACCCTAGTCCGCATTCAAGTCTGCCCGCGAGCAACCCCCGATCGATTCCGGGGTTGTAAAATAATTTTCACTGGCTTTCTGCCGACCGTACCGATTCAAGAGAATCTTTCAAAATCTCGCTCAATGTTATGCCCCGTTGAAATAATAGCAATTGTCGCATTTGGGTTGGGATCCTTGGCGGGAGGAGGCGCGTGTTATCGGGATGCCTTATTTCCAAAGCACCCATATGTATGTATATATATGTATTTGCGCAACCATTTATCTGCGTGTTGGGAAAAGACTGCGAATAGAGTCTCTCTTATCTAGAGAGAGAACAAGTAATTGAAAACAACGAATCGCACAAGTTAATTATTTTAAACCCGAATTCCTGCGCGTAGACGACGTCTATAACCAAGCCTAGACTAGTCAAAATCGCGTTGCCCAGGCTTAGGGAGATGTTAGGTGGTCAGGAAAAGAAAACCACTGATTCACTCACTTTGCTAGCAGTGTATGTTTTGTCGTCTTTCCTCTACCCAGCAAGGCCTGATTGGCTTTTCGTCCCCGAATTGCATTGCTGGGACCCTCTTTTCTTGTTCCTACCTGCTATGCACAAATAGTGACACCTGACAGTAGCAAAGTGTGCAAATGTTGCAACCTGCATTTGATCTTGTACGTACCCACGACGGTGTAAGTCGTACCAAAGAGGTGTTCACGCAAAAGTTTTGTTTAGTCGCCTTTACGGGCGCTAGCAACCAGACACCAAAAGGACGAGCGATCAAACAGGGGATGGTCCAATAGGCTTTACAGTCCCTTCAAAATTCGAGTACCTTGCAAAGTCATGGTCAAGAAAGATTCAAGCCGCAGCTGGTAGCTTTAACTTTGCGCTTGAAAATACAAGGAGCAAGGGATGCAGCGTGAAGCCATGCGGATAATGGGTGTCTATTATCGTTAAATTTTAATTCAAGTCTGTCGTCATTCTCTACCGAAACTACGAACCCAGATCATGAATTCTCTGCACCCATTTTCCTTGCTTGGCTTTTTTTTTTTTCTTTTTTTTATGTCCATCTTTCGCTCTTTCAACCTGGGCTAGTGCGTAACGATAGCCGCCAGCATGAATTGAATGGCATCCCTGGAGGAGCTAAGCGCCTCTACCTTGAGCCAGTGCAGCTGGAGCAGAGCTGGGCCTGGCTCACGTAGAGATCGGCATAGTACAAAGGGACACACTTCTTAGTACCCGCTGCAGAGCATGATGTAAGCTTTTTGTCGTAAACAAAATTGGAATGACCGCAGGCCCAGCTCGAATAGGTTGGTTGGTATGAGCACATCTTGTTCGAGTTGCTTTTTTTTTGGGGGGGTATCGGGGATGGTTGGCTTTGCTTGCTGTTTGTGGAAGTGCTTAGTGATGAGAGTGTGCCAAAGCGGAAAAACAAACTCTCTGCTCGGTATTTTCACGAAATTTATAGGCATTTGGTGTTGTGAGATCACAGCTTGCAGCTAATCACGCCGTAAAAAAGTCACTTAATTGTCTTATATCACAGTTAATGGGGAGCTGTCAATTGAGGTCAGTGATTCTACGTTATCAGAGAAACAGATACTCAAGTCAGTTACAGCCCACAAAGATTTTCATACAAGCATGGGTCCGGTGGCTCAATGGTAGAGCGTCTGACTACGATTCAGTCTGGTTATCAGGAGGTTGCAGGTTCGAGACCTGCCCGGATCGGAACCCAGTAGAACGAGCTTCTCCGTGTTCGCTTTTTTGCGGTAATTATGTTTTGGCGTGGGCAATGTATCAGACGCTCGTGACAGGTTTAGTCAAGAACCTGGTGTTGGTGCCCACTGAATTTGGCTGTGCTAGGTCGCCGGATTCAGCGGCAGTCACTCTGCGTGAACTTCCGTAAAGGCTCCGGCCCTGCGTTTGTTACGAGCTCTCCGCAGTGGAGCGAAGGCTATTACTCGTCACCGTTCTTCCTACCGTCTGCTGCACGTCCAGCTCAACTGTTTATTTACGCCAAGGGGTGTGCTCACTGCCTAACGTAATGGGTATGTTGGCCGGTTGCTCCAATGGGGTTCCGACGATTTATGGTATTTTCAAATGTTTAGGCCTTCCCGCCATAGAAGTTCGAGGAAAAAGGGCCCGTTGCGGTGCGTCATAGCCCTCTTGGATCCGGATAACAGTTAAGGATATCATTGTTTTCATGGAACATCAGGCTGTAGCTATGGGTCTTGGCTTGCGTGGGGGCATCATGTTGGTGCTCTAATCTGTGGCCTGGTTGGTAGTGCAAATGAACAAGAATATGGGTTACACAGTGCAAAGCGTGGTGCTTTTCTGTGCACATGCACATATCTGTAAGAACACTACTCTAGAATATTCGGTCAAGCGGGAAGGGGGCGACACTGGCTAAATCGTTTGAAAATAAACCCTAGTCTAAAAAGGAATGTGAAATGGAGGACTTGCTCGTCGAGTCCTCATTCCTTTCCCGCAACTACTTAAAAGTCTATCCATAATACTTTTCCAACACCAGAAAGACTCTATATCCGCTCCCAACCACCTTCCAACTCGGGGTTTGAAGGTTTACGATATTCAAAGCTGAAGGTATGAATGGTTTTTTTTTTTTTTTTTTTTAAAAAAAAAAAAAAAAGTCCGGACGTATTTCTATAAACCTGCAAAAAAGTGCCTTAAGCCCCTTATAAAGCACCAGGTGGAGGGCCGTCTCCAACGTATCCAAATAACTGGCGGTCAGGCCTCGATATAAACCCCGGAAGCCCTCCTGCCGAACCATTGAACCTTTCGGCACGTGCCACAATTGGTGGTCAGTCGAGCAATGAAGGAGGCACTTGTAAGTTGACATGCAGCTATACCTGAGCTAGGGACTTTTTTTCTGATCCAAATCTGCACAACTAGGGAACCTTTGGCGCCATCGGCCGCAGGGCCAAGGGCGTGATGAAGACATATTAGTTGTTGTGTTCAAATAACGGCCTAACCGAGTGTTGTCGAGTGGAGATGTCAACGTTTCAACAACTGCTGCGCGTATATATCTGAGCTGCACCGTAGGTGATCAGCTCCTTCATTCTTCACGTCTGATATTCACTAATCAATGTAACGGTCAGGCCCAAACGGGAGTTTTTCCAGAAAGTAGTCCAACAAATGGCCAAAAATATAACATGAGGTCTCCGAGCTTCGTTGGTAAATTCTTGGAGAATTTTGGAAACGCCTGATATGATATTGGAACCAGTCAACTCCCCCTTTGGTACAACATTCGCGACAACAGGCGTCAACGTACGGTTAAATAAGAAAACAACAGTTCCAGCAATTCGAAAGCTTTCCGCTAAGATTTCAGGTAATTCAGACTACCATCGTTGGAATTCGCGCGGAATCGGACGTAGATATAAAACCATGTCCGTGCGTAAGAAACTTCAGCTTATCAAGGCAATGTTCATCCGCAAGCACATGGACATGAATACAAGTACCAAATTCCGAACTCTCCTGTGGAACGATTGGTTAACTGAAAATCTCATTCTGGCCTTCCGTCTGGGTGTTTCGGGAAACGGCGTAATCTTGGTGGTAAAAAAGTAAACCATCAACTGGGCGGCTCGAGCTCGAGCATCATCTTCTTGAAAATCAACCCTATTTTTCTCTGCTTTCCAATACCTCCCTCCAACTCCCCCTCACGGCCATTGATGAACTCCTCCGCAGTGGACTCGCAATCCACCGCCATCGAGAGAACCCGGAGGATACCCGACAATTAACGGATTGAAAACAAGCAAGCCACCGGGCACACGCGCGATGGCCTCGGTGGGCGATAGGATCACCGGATCCTGGAGTTCATGCACCGGAAACGGCGTTTGTCCGCCACCTAGGCCGACATTTCCGGGAGGCCGAGGGTTCGCCTGGACCGGAATCTCCATTTCACCGATACCAGAGCCGGAATTCCGGCTCGCCTGGATCTCCCGTAGCAGACCTTGGAACGGGTTATTGCTGCCGCCTGCTTCCGGTCCCAGAAGCGCCACATGATGCGCCGGAAAAATGGTGCTGCCCCTCAATTTACCCGGGCCGTGAACGTCCCCAAGCAGACCACCGAGCGGGCTGCTGGTCGTCACAGGAAGCTGGAAGCTGCGGCCGACGCCAGGCATCGGGGTCCGAGACCTGCCAGGACGGTTGCCGAGGCCAAAGTGGTCACGATTGCCATGCGGACTGGAGGATGGGCGAGTGCGGGGACGGTCAGGGATTTCGTTGGCAGCGGCACCGGGAGCGATGCTGCGATCGATCAAAACTGGGTTGTTCTGACCAGGCCTCTGGCTGCGGAACCTCCGTATTGCTTCCTGCAATGCCAAGGGCAGTCTTGGGCCGCTGGCCGAGAATGGAGGAGACCCTGTGCTTCCGGCCGCGGGGCTTCTTGCGCCCCGCCTGAGCGGATCACGAAAGCCATCGGCAGTCTGAAAATACCGACTCGTTCGACCTCCAACCCGAGGACCATCTCCATGCCGAGCATCGTCGCCAGCGGAGCGGTGTTGGTTTCGTCTTCTGCTCTCGCAGACGCGCCTGGCGAGGCCGTCGCGGTCACGGAAGAATAGCATGGCGTCGCTGGCGTTGGCGTTGTTGTCAAACGCGCCTCTGCACCCGGGACAGCGCTCGAGGCTCGGCAGGATGATTGGAGAGGCCTCGTCGGTCCAGCGGATGTTGCGGTTGCAGCCGGCCACGTCGCCGTTACGGCGGGCTGGGCATATTTCCTCAAGCTCGGGCTCGTCCTCTCGGTGGTGGCCGCAGGGCCAGGTCTCCCATCGGCGGGACAGCAGACACANNTTTTTACACTTTTAGTTGGATTTGGTTGGGTTGACGGAATCTGGCCATGTATGAATTTGAGAGGTGTTGGTGTAGCTTGTGGACACCGCTACCAATCCTCCTGGAGTCTAAAAATAATATATAATATCTAGGGACTGTGATTTGGGGCTAGTAGGTGACTGTATTCTCAGGTTTGGAATTTTGCCGCAGCGGTGATGTGCCATTGCTGTGTGCGCAAAGATTTGGTGTTGTTGGAGTTTGGCATGAGATGAGCCCGTGATTCTGGATAAGATCAAGCAAACATGATTTCAACCGTCCGGCATGCAACAAAAAGACTTTCGATCCTTTAAAGTTGTTTGAGTGTCACAACCAAGAAGTGAAAGTCTAGTGATTGTCGCAGTACTGTTTGTTTTATCAAGAACTAAACAACCAGCAAGATTTCAGGAGCAGCATGCTGGGTTTGGGTGGATGTGTAGTAGAAGAGAGACTGTTCGTGGCTGCAAGATATATGTGATGAAATATTTCTGATAAAAGTGGTACCTGAGCGTGGTGCTCTTGAAATTCGTCGGCAAATTTCAAGTTCTGAGAGCCCCTAGTGACAAACGCGATGACCAACACTAGCGGTCATTTCTCTGCTGGGCTCACCATACATGTTGTTGCTGTACCGAGATATTTTCAAAGTTTCCATCCAGTCCAAACACCAAGACAAACTTCTCAAAGTCCGCCAAGCGACTGCCAACAATAATGAAATCATTCCTGGCGGGTCAACAATACCAGTTTTCTGGGTCATGTGTGGTCGCTTTTGTTAAATGTCTCACACGAGTTCGGCAAACATCTTTGTCTGGAATGCTAGGAATCATGCACCACGGGGCCAGAACTCTGATATTCCGCTTTCCACTGAAATGATCCCATTCGGTACATGTCGATGCAACAAAGAAAACCCGAAATTGTCACTTGCAAGCAGAATGTCGCTTTCGGGCAGCAACAATGACAGCCTTAATGACTAAAATTCGGCACCTGCGCTGTCCGCCTCTAGAATATGGAGATATTTTATATCACAGTCCAACCAAGACAATCAACTGTCACAACTGGTGTGGAAGAGCATCCGAGTCTTTTTTTTTTTTTTTTTATTGACAATAATCAATCGCTAAAAATGACAAATTTTGCCAAGATGGTCATCCGTCTACTGGCGTTTGTCACGGGTTTTGCCGCCGTCAGCAAGGCTATCGCCGGCACTGGTTGCAACCCGACGACGAGTAAGTCCCTCTGCACTGAAGAAAGTCTCAAGGCAAAATATCCCAGACGGCTGACCAAAGCCACCAGCAAAAAACTGCCCGCCTATGCCCGGGCTGAACACGGGTTACTACGAGATAGACTTTAGCAACGACGCCAAGGACGCTTCCAAGTATTGGACCACGTCGGCGGGGGCCCAGGTCACGCGCGACAGCCGCGGGATGGCGCTGCAGTACCTCAAGCGGTTCGACGCGCCGCAGCTCGTCAGCACCTGGTACATGTGGTACGGGCGGGTCGACGTGCAGCTGCAGGTGGCCAAGGGCCAGGGCGTGGTGACGTCCATCGTGCTCATGTCGGACACGCTGGACGAGATCGACTGGGAGTGGTCCGGCAACAACTTTGGGTACGGGCCGAGCAAGGGCCGCGTGCAGACAAACTACTTTGGCAAGGGCGTCACGGGCACCTACGACCGCGGCACCACCGTCGACGTCGAGAACCCGCAGGCCACCGCGTACACGTACACTCTTGTCTGGAGGCCCGACTCGATCGAGTGGCGCATCGACGGCAGGATGGTGCGGACGTTTTACGCCAAGGACGCAGAGACCAAGCCTGGCAGCAGCCATCAGTTCCCGCAGACGCCGGCAAAGTTGCAAATCGGGATTTGGGCTGGGGGAGATCCCTCCAACCCTGCTGGTAAAGGCACCTTTTTTTTTTTTTTTTTTTTTTTTTTTTTTTTTTTTGGGAGTCACAAGTTTTTCAACTGTCTCGCTACCTCATGGAATATTAAGCTTACACATCCACCACTACTCATAGGTGTTATCGAGTGGGCAGGCGGCGTGACCGACGCAAACGGGGGCCCCTACGTGGCTTACATCAACAAGATTACCGTCCAGAACCAGTATGCAGCCGCGGCTTACAACTGGACAGATCAGTCTGGTAGCCATGGCAGCGTCAGGCAGTTGAGCCAGGACCCGGGCAACCTGGTTCCTGTGAGTCCGGCTCTGTTGCCGCTGCGCTCCGAGCTGCCCGTGACTCAGATCGGTCGCTGCGGACGAGAGCTCAACACCATCTGCAAGGGCAGCGTCTTTGGCGACTGCTGCTCGCAGTACAACACCTGCGGCAGCACTGCCGAGTATTGTGGCAGTGGCTGCCAAGGAGCATATGGCAAGTGCGCCAAGCCAAACATCTTTGCCAACGAGAAGCTCGAATTCGAGCCCGAGCCGACGACGAGTGTCAAGAGAATCACTTCTACCAGCAGCAGTACAACTTTGAGCACCAGCACTAGCCAGTCGACAAAAGCCTCGACGAGCACTTTGACTGCTCCGCTGCGAACGGATCTCCCACCAACTGCCAACGGGCACTGCGGCCCCAAGGTCAACACCATCTGCAAGGGCAGCGTATTCGGGGACTGCTGCTCCGAGCACAACTACTGCGGAAACGGCCCTGACTACTGCGGTGCCGGTTGCCAGTCGGCCTTTGGACGCTGTGGAGATGCTCCCGTTGAGCCCAAGGCTGCAACGACTTTTTCCAGCAGCCAGTCTCCCAAAGTGGCGACCAGTCCTGTCGGCTCGCCCAGCGTCTCCGCAAGCACCAGCGCCTCCACAAGCACCACCATGACAAAGCCACCGACGTCCAGCACCGCTGCCGCAATCAGTAGCACTCCTGTGGCGAACGCCAAGCTGGCTGTGAGCCAGGACGGAAGCTGCGGTGGCAAGGACGCCAAGTTCACCTGCACAGGTGGGGTTTTCGGCGAGTGCTGCTCGCAATACAATTTTTGGTAAGTTTTTTTTTTTTTTTTTTGTCTTCTGTATGATGTTCTGCCGGTTGGCATCCCTTTTTCTGCTACTGATCTCGAGACGATGGAATGTGTGCAATGCGCTAACATACTCCTCAGTGGAAATTCCATAGACCACTGTAGCACGGGCTGCCAGGTTGGATTTGGACGCTGCGACGGTTCCCCGGTGGCGTCGGCTGCCAGTTCGCAAAGGCCAGACGACCCGGCTGCCATTTTACCGACAAGCTCGCCAACATCTCGGTCATCCTCCACCACCACTACCAAGACGGCCACCGCAGCAACCATCGGTTACACCTGCGATGACGACTTTTGGTGGGAGAACAACTACTGCTACAAGTACATGGGGGCCAACGGGCAGATGAAGAAGATGACCTCGGCCTTCTGCAACTCGTGGAGCGGCAAGATGAGCGACGTGCCCAACTGGCTCAACAAGGACTGCGGAGGCGACATTGAGCGCATCCGCGGCGCCTGCTGCGGCCGCTACGTAGCACCGCCGGACGCCACGTCTTCGAAGCTCGCCAGGCGCCGAGACGATGCGGCCGCGGTAGGCGGCAGCAAGGGACCCAGCCCCTGGGCGAGCGTGGTCGAGTACCTGACGCGCAAGCAGGCCAAGGCGGCAGATCAGGAGGCGGACAGGCGGGCCGAAAAAGCTGCGACTTGATGAAAAAAAAAAAAAAAAAAAAAAAAAAAAAAAAAAGCTGCAGAGGACGAAGCAAGGGCGGGGCAGAGGAGGAGGGCGGTTGTCGACAAGGGGCTACTCGCGGGGTCGGAGGGAAAAGATGGTGGCGGCCACCGGCCAGGGACGTGAGGGAGAGGAATTGGTTGGCCGGGATGTCATGGGAGTGACCTTTTTACCAGGAACCCCTTGCTCTGTAGGTTACGTCCCTCCCGTACATGAAGGAGTTTTAGGGATGTGGGCGGACTTGAACCTGACTACGGACGGATGTTCCCGGTTGGGCAGAATTTGGGATGGAGAATTTAAACAATTTAAACGTACGATCAAACGCCACCGGTTTGCTTGTTTGCCGTCGCATCCAGGTTCTGACTCGGACACTGTTCTCTTCTCTCTTGGCCTGCGTTGCTGTCGCTCACATATTGTATAGTACGAGCCGTTAGTTTAGTTGGCCGAACTACGGCTGGTCTGAGGAAAGCCTATTTATTCAATGGTGGCATGGGTTGTGCTGCGGTTCGTCTTTGCCATACCATATGCCGAATTTGTATTTGAGGGTTGCTGCCATGTTTTTGCTCGTCTAGTATGATTCTGTGTGTTTTCTTGTTTTCTCTCTGCTGATTACAGCCTCTGGGCTTTTTTTAAACCCAATTTCATAAGCTCAAATCCTAGGCCAGACCTAGATTCTTTTGGGTATAGTGTTTGGTTTCTCGGTAGTTTAATAGAGCTGTGAAAAAAAAAAGAAAAAAAAAAGAAAAAGTACCGTCTCGTTGCGGTAATTGACAAGCGGCGAATTGTTACTACAAGCTCAGCCCAAAACTTCCTTCAGATATGGCGTGTTTATAAATCCATCCCAGCTCCAGTAGATGAGACCATCTCCCGGATTGGTAAACACGTCCCGGGGGCAGCAAGTAAAAGCGACGGAACAAAAAAAAAACACAAAAGCTTATTTGACTCGATCAGGCTCTTGTTCTATCTTGTTCCATCTGAACCTGCTTGCAACCACGAGGAGGAGTTCCCTGTCAATGCCTTGCTAGTGAAGGCTCAAAGGTTATCGCCATTCGGTAAAGACTGACTATCTCACCCTGAAACTTGCGGTAGACCCTGTTGCTGAGGCAGACTGTCAGGGCCCTGAGTAGTGGGAGGCATTACAGTTATGTGTATCCTATTGGTGTCTGCCCTGGGAAGCCAACCGAGAACCAAGGTTTCATAATGTTCTGATCACGACCATCCCAATAATACGGCCTACCTGCCAATACCCTATTTGGGCGTCATTGTTTTGTTCTATCTATCGCATTGAGTATTGAGTTTAATCTTGCCGTCACCATTTCCTACCCACTCCCGAGACCGGCTCGATTCTTGTCCGTTCATCACCACATAGCCCCATTCTTGCAAGGTTCCCCGCTGACAACAGTAAGTAGCGGCTGTTCCCAATCCGTTTTTTTTTTTTTTTTTCTAGATGTGTTTACCAATTACGCCTTATCCATATAGTTGAAATATTCCAGTCCTAAAGTGAGGCTTGGGATGAAGGAATAAGCCGTCAAAACAAAAGAACCGTCAGTCCGGGGAGGGGGATGGCCAACATGCGACCGATCCGTACACGAAGCCGGCGTCGATCCAATGCCGATGCCTTTACCCCTGACTTGACGTCTATCGAATATTCGGAAGCTTCCCATTAACAGTAGTCATGACCAAGATAGCTATTTGATGCCTGCACCTGGCAAATCGTGGAGAGGTCCGCTCGCATTGACTAGTCTGCACCAGCAGTGAAACAATTATTAACACCCAATGCCATGCTCCCCATGTCCGCATCGGAGAGATCCCGAGTGCTGGATACCTTGTGATATCCACTATAACAATCACGTCGCCGTCGCGCCCTACGTCGGCTGTTTACTTGGCTCAACTGATCGCTGCCCTTCCCCCACCCATTGCTCGGACCAAGGATTACAGGTGCGCCTTGGTCAAGACATCGCAGTCGGTTCACCAGAAAGTTCGCTGGGCGACAAACATGGCGGAACCAGAGGAGCCTTTGAACTTGGATCCCGCATTTCTGGCGGAGAACCGCTCTGGCGTTCTTCAAGGAATCGCCATCTCCTTTGCCATCATCACAACGGTCATGCTCGCGCTTCGCTTCTTTTCCAAGTTCCGCTTCCAGGCGCCGGGCGTCGAACCGTTCGATATCTTTCTCGTCGCCGCCTACATCATCACCCTGGGAATGTGCGCGCTGGGTATAAGTTAGCTTTTTTTCTCCGCCCTTTCAAGGTTACATATCATAAGGAAGAAGAAGAAAAAAAAAGAGACCATAGAAAGCTGATCAGGACTCGTCGCGACGGCAGCAATGACCATAGTCGGCGGCGTCGGGCAACACGTGGCGCTGTTCCAGCAACCAGGCGGCGACAAGACGAAGCTGCGCGGCTGGGCCCAGTGCATCCTGGCTTTCGAGATCATCTACTTCACGTCCGTCGCCCTGCCCAAGATCGCCATCATATTCATGTACGTCCGCGTCTTCAACTGGCGCGACACCAGGCGCCGCGTGGCCTGGGCCCTCATCGCCCTCAACGCCTCCCTGGCCATCTCCCTGATCGGCGCGGCCTGCTTCCAGTGCATCCCCTTGGCCTATTGGTGGGACCGCACCATCCCCGGCGGCAGGTGCTTCGACATCCAGGCCTTTTTCCACGCCCAGGCCATCCCGGGCTTCGTCCTGGACCTCTTCATCATGGCGCTGCCTCTCAAGTCCATCTGGGAGCTGAAGTTGCCACTGATCAAGAAGATCGCCTTGGCTTTGATCTTTCTGATAGCCAGTTTGTAAGTCCAACCCGTGAGCCTTATTTTTCTGTCTTTTTCTGTCTCTTTTTTCTTGCGCCGCTATTTTGTGGTTAACCAGATCCAAAAACCCCCGCACAGCGGCATCGTCGCGTCCGTCATACGCGCTCGCATCTTCTTCAGCACGTCCGCGTTTGAGGACCGCACCTGGGCCTCGGTCGAGTTGGTCGGTTGGTCCATCATAGAATCCGGCACCTACAGTAAGCGCCTTACTCGGCTCATTCTTTTTCGTCCTCCCTCTTTTTTTTCTCTTTTCATTCCTGGAAGGTCCACCTCGTCCTATGGCAAACGGCACTCTAACGCTTCATCCAAAAAAATCGCCTCCCCGCCCAGTCGTGACCGCCTGCCTGCCACACATGAAGCCCATCCTCTCGCACTACACGCCGCAGTCGGTCAAGGACTTTGCGCGCGGCTCCTTCGCCAAGGCCTCGTCCGCCCTGTCGGGCAACAAGTCCTTCAGCACCAGCACGAGCGGCAAGCGCTCGCGCCGGCCCGGCGAGGCGGATCTGCACAAGACCGGCGACGACATTGAGAACGTGCAGCCCGTGCGCCTCGCCAGCCTCGACGTGAGCCGCCCGCCGCGCCACGCCGGCGGCGGCAGCGATGACGACGACGACAGGAAGCCCTTCTGGGCCGCGGAGCCGCGCGGTCCCCACGAGTCCATATACAGCCTCGACCACTACAAGGGGTTCAACCGCCCACGTCAGATGCAGACGGCGCGGTCGGGAAAGGGGGACGAGTGGGCTGCTGATGGTATTGCTGCTGCTAATGCTGCTAATGCTGCTACTGCTGCTGCTGCTGCTTCGGAACAAAGGGGCAGGTCGGCGTCGGTGGCTGCGCCCAAGGGTGTCGTTGTGACGACTGAGGTGACGGTGACGACTGATTATGATGCTGACAGTTCCAAATCAGACGCGAGGCCGATTAACTCTTGGTCACCTCGGATATGAGCTGTTTGTCTTTAATAGTTTTAGCTAAAAGTTCAGTCATGATAATGATATTCATCCTCTAAAAATCGTGCCTAAAATCTCACGAGGTTGGTCCAAAATTGGCCGCTCCTGTAGACGCAGTGTTCCTTGGGGAGCTCATGTCATTGGTGTGGAAGGAATTGACATTTCTGCACGCAGGAAAAGAGATTTAACCGGCTGATGCTCAACAAGGTCGTAAATTTCTGTAAACAAACCCCCTGACATGGCTGAAGATTGGTCGTGACAAGACAACTAAATACAATTAAGTCGCTTTTATGGGTATCAAAGGAAATGTAGTCGTACACTGTTGCAGGCTTGATCTTCTTGAAAAGATACACCCTGAACCCAAAGAACTGGCCTCGGTGGGGGAAGGTCATGAAAGCAGAAAACCCCCCCTCCCAAGACCTACTTGGAAGAACTCTGCATTTCGTTACCCTCCTCCATCCCCGAACCGCTCTTCCCAAGATCAAGATACGACCTGTCGTCCACCGGCGGCGCAACGTTCAGCTCGCCCCTGTAGATCTCCAGGATCGATATTACGGGCAGGATCAGCAGGAGCACAGACAGCAGCTGGCCAAAACTCCACTCCTTCTCCCCGGAGTCCGCCATGGGCACGGCCGGGTCGCCAAAGGCCTGCGAGATGAGAATGACGCGGACGATGGCGCCGATGCCGACGGCCGCCATGAAGACGCTGCCCACGACCTGGACGATCTTGTAGAAGCGCTGGCCGCGGCTGTGCAGGTACCAAGTCGCCAGGGCAAAGACGACAATGTTGCCAACCATGACGGCCCCCGTGCCGATGTAGCTGGCGATGGGGTTTTCGGGCGACGACTTGGCCAGGGGCGACTCTGCATCCCAGACGCACGCGATGGGCAACGTCGGCTCGATGTTGTGGCTGATGCGGCGCAGGATATATGCGCCATATACGGAGCTGAGGATCAAGTTCACAAACATCAGGAACTGACGTAGCCACCTGAGGAGCCAGTCGCGGCGGAAATCGTGAACCAGGGCGAGCAGTGTGGTGTTGTGTACTGCCATGGAGAGCAACGAAAGCATCCAGATGAGGAAGAAGTGGTATGGCGACAGCCGGGCTGTCAAGGCGAGGCCAACCGACTGCAGGCCAATGCCCTGAAGGATCTGCTGGTCCGAATAGGACGAGAGCAGTTTGCGGCGGATCGTATGCGGCTTGCAGTGGGCATCTTTTCGTCTGCACTCGATAAACTCTTGAAGTATCAAGGAAGAGGACATGCAAATGGCTAGTAGTGCTGTGATAACAAAAGAAAGAATGACCTGTTTGGATGGCCAGCTGTGGTCAGTACGAAAGACTTGTCGTTCGCGGAACCCACAACACCAAAGTCAGAGGCAGGACGAGTAAGAGAGAGAGAGAGAAAAAAAAAAAAAAAAACATACACCAATACCACTTATTCCAGCGTTGCTCGCTATATTTTCTGGCACCGTTGTGCAGTTGGCCTTTTCGAAAAACATGGCGAGCCGATTGTTGGTGTCGATTCCTGATAAAAACGATCAACTTCTATGCTTCAATCGGCGCAAAAATCAGGGTGTTGATGTTGTTTTTATTTTGACCCGCTAATGCGCGAACGGCGGCGCGTTTGGTATCTGACTACTGCAGGCTTTGGTGCGGACAGTGAGGCTCAAGCGTGAGAGCCGCGGATGCAGTTGGCGGGTTCCGGCATCCAGACGCAGTTTTGTTTGGACAGTTGGTCAACGGCCCAGAGAACCAAAGGGAAAATAATTTTCAAAGGGAGAATAAGTGCCGTTGAATCGTAAAAGACTAAAGAAAGGGTAACCAGGTCCCATTTGCGCCAGCAGTCTGGGATGCGATAAATGCAGATCGCCCTCCGCATTATGGGAACGCAAAGTAGTGGGCTTGGCGGCCCCTCGTTTTGTCTGCCTTTGGTGCCTGCGAATGGCTAAAGCCTGATGACGTCGGCGCCAAAAACAGCACCAAGGACCCCTGGTTTGCCTGGTCGATTGGGCTTGGCAGCGGTAGTGGCAGATGGGTCCCTGCAAGGATGCAGTGGCTTGGGCCCTGAGCTCCACCGGCTTCACTGGCTGTCGGCATCCCGACGCCGCCTCTTGGCTGCGCCTCGCTCGTGCACCCCCAATCAAGCCGTTTTTGCCATTCGCATTGATTGCCTCGCCATTGAAACACATGCTCAATCAAGCGCTCATGATGTCCTCCAATCAGACCAGCAAGCGATTACTGCGATCCGATGCGCCAGATTTTCGGTCGTTCTGATCACTTTGGAGAAGGTTTGTTGACACCAGACAAACCCTCAATTCGTTGTGACCAACACGCTGGGACATGCGCGATTAGGACGAATTCATGACACGGAGTGTCTTACTAGGCCCACCGTTGTCTGATGTCTGATGCGCCAGCTATGTGTCCATACAAGTTACAGACAGATTCTTGGGGCATTAGTAAGAAAATCCAATATATTGAAGACTGCTTACCACTGCCGTCTGTTTCTTTTTTTTTTTCTTTTTTTTTTTTTTTCTCTCTCTCTTTCTTCCCCTGAGCCTCTGTAGCCGGGGTTTCTGCTGTAAAAGTACTTGCGTAGATATCTAGATACCGTTTACGGCAGATTAGGAACATTCCTACTAGACTCGCTCTTAACCATGCATTCTCTTGACCAGCCTCGTAGGAACTCTTTCCGGTTTTACGTTTGGTCTCAGTTCACAGTTTGTTAATACAAAACGGCTTTATATTCC
The DNA here is from genome assembly GCF_004337985.1 of Pyricularia pennisetigena. NCBI lineage: Eukaryota > Fungi > Ascomycota > Sordariomycetes > Magnaporthales > Pyriculariaceae > Pyricularia > Pyricularia pennisetigena. Next base: position 3,382,787 of record NC_043744.1, read on the forward strand.
ACTGAATCGATCCTCATCAAGACCAAGGTACCTCGGGAAAGCTCTAAGAGAATACATCTCTGCCTCAATCTGCTCTTTTCTGATGTTTCCTTTTCCGTCATATTTATATAACAAAGTACAAATACTCTTTCCACACGTTGCAGCAGAACTAGACACTGCGACAGGGGCCATCGGCTCACTCATTCTAGGAACGCGGAAAAAAGAAAAAATGAAAATAACCAAGTCTTCATACGTGCAGATAAAAATTCATGAATAAACTAACCATTGAACCTTCGGTTAATAAGGTAAATGCCAAGTTCGTCCCATCGCACGGATATGAGACTGACCAGAAGCATAAAAGGGCGAGTGTCCAGCTGGCGGAATCTCTGCATTGCCAGTAAAAAGTGGAGGGGAATAAAAACAGGCATAAAGATAAGAAAGACTACAAAAGAAAGCAGAATTTATTTCTCGAAATAGAACTGGCCCAAACGATCGCCAGAGGTTCCAGCGGACTCCAAAACTGGTCCGCTGCCTCCAACTCGCGAATCTTCTTCGTTTAACCGTTGGAATATGCGCTCGGCAGCTTCTCGCGACGTGGGTGACGTCGGTTGATGTGTTTGCTGCAGAGTCTGCTGGCGATGTGATAGGTCACCATGCTGCTGCGACTGCGAGATAGGCAAAGGACTGCGTGTGGAAGTGTCGACGAAAACGTCATCGTCACCAGGAGCAACGCCCGTTTTTGCAGCTCCGTCTGTAGCAACTCCACCGACCATTCTTGCATCTTGCCGCTCCTGAGCAGCCGACGCAGCAAGGGGCATGTCGCTAACACCGGCATCCGGTAGAGCGACCTGTCTGACAGTGTCCCTCCTGGCGGCAGGGGCGGTTGACGTGGACCCAGATCCCGCAGTCGCGGTGGTTGAAGCAGCCACGCCACCGGCGGCGCTGGTATCGCTGATGCCTGAACTGCTGCGCTCAAGCTGCCATCGCGCAAACGCCATAGCGCCCGCCGAACTGGTGCCTGGCACCGGCCTGCGCTGGTAGATGGGTCCACTGACTGTGCTGCCGGCGCCCTCGCCAAAGCCGACCAAACTCGCGTTGCCGTCATCGCTCATTCGGTCGTCGAAGCCGCCAACAGAGCGAGTCGCGAGATCTTCATCCATCGGGTCGAGCGCCTCGCTCCTGGCTCCCCCGCCGCCAATGGCGCTGCGCGACCCACCCCCACCAATGCTGCTTATGCCGCCCCCGACGCTGACCGAGTCGTTTGTGCGGAAGTTGGTATCCATGCTACGCATATCCTCGTCTTCCACATCGTCCATCATTTCCCGGTCGCCTCCGTCAAGGGTACGTCCGTCTCCGCTCGATGTTGCTGAGGCCGTGCCGACGGTGCTCATCTTAGTCGAGGCAACCGGCTGGCCGTTGGCGTCGAAATATGCAGGCGCAGTCGGTGCGTTCTGCCCAAAGTTGCCGGAGGTGGGTGTTGTTTGGGCGTTTGGATTCGGGCCGCCACGCAGAGCAGTGAGGTTAGAGAGCCCAGCGAGGCGCGAGATGCGGTCGGCACGCTCAGCCTCAAGACTGTTTGTTGAGGCCTGGGATTGGTGTCCGCGATGGGGTCCGTTATGCTGGGCGTGGCCGCGGTGGCCGTCTTTGATGGCCGTTGTGGAAAGCGTAGAAAGGGAGGTTGTAGTACTCGTTGGCGTGCCACTAGTAGGCAAAAGCTTAGCTCGCTGCGCTCCGGTGCAAACAACGGCGGCATGCCGGGTGTGAAACGGGAAAGCCAACCAAACAGAATACTCACGGCATATCAGAGGGCGTATCGGGGTTGGATGGCGGCGGTTGTGGGATGTTGATCAGCATTGGATGTGCCGCTTGCGAGGGCTGCTGCATCTTGGTCGTTTCCATTGCGCCGAATAGCTCTTGCTTGTCTCGCCGATCAAATTATTCGAGGTCTGGTCGCAGGATCACTCTGATAAAACCAATTAACCAACTTTTAGTGCTAGTTTCAGTAAGTTTCCTAGGTGACTTGCGATATCGGTAGAGTGGTGACTTTTGGGACGAAGAGATTACAAGTTACGATGCTCGGTTGAGTGATCTCCAGCTTGGGACACGACGAGATGGAAATGCGTGGGGAAGAAAGCGTCACCAAGAGCAGGTGGGGCTTTTCAAGGTTGGCTGGAGCAGGCAGCCAACGGGAATAGAAGGTGACAACCTGGGGGATGATGCCACACACGTGATCTTGTGGGCAGCACTAACAAAGCAACAGGAAAAAGCTGAAAGCAATCAGATGAAGTGATGTAAGGTGTTTAAGGCCATGATGGCTACAATTGATGCTCGTCCAGACGTGAGCTTCGAATGCTTGAGCTGCAACCCTGTTAGCGCCTCACGAATAAGAGAGCCGTATTGCATGAATGTTAATGTTGGGCAGGTTATCGTCGCCCAAATAACTCAATGCATCTCGCCGCAATGCGACAAAAAGGACGCGACATGATTTGATTGATTGCTACCTCCAAGTCTCCCTGGCCAGATACGTAGGGACCTGGGTACGTGCCTATCCACAAAGTATGACAAGGAGAAGTTGGTATGACGTAATCGTACTCCCCCAGCTCCAATTTTTGGCTGCTCCTGGCTGCATCTTTGGAGCTCCGCCAACCCCACAATCAGAGCAGCGCGAATCGTCCGTCAGTGGCATTTTGCTCATGGCTTTTGTCGTGTAGCACACGATTTCTTGCAATCTTTTTTTTATTTTTGTTCTTGTTTGCTTTTCCTTCGTTGCTACTCCCAAGAAAACATTCCTGGGTAGGAACCTAAGCTGCGAAAGTAGTGCATTTCCATCGAACCGCGTTCCACCTGAATGCCCTCAGACTCTGGTTGCTGAGTTGGTTGACAAAAACCCTTGATCTCTTCCCAAGTGACCTTCCCGCCATCAAAAGACCCCAGGAGTAAAGTCGATAACCTGCACCTTTGATGCAATTCCCAGGCTGCCGACGAGCTCTAGATGCGCGGGATCCTTCTGGTTGTAATAATCCCGATCTTCCGCATTCTCGAACTCGCAGACGAAGGCGTATTTAATTCCGCCCTATATCGTCCCAACAGTGTCAGTCCCGAAGTCGACATTATAGATGGCTGCTGGTTTTTTTTTTTTTTTGTTCTAGAATAAGAGTGACGGCTTAAAGGGCTGGACGATAACATACATTGAGGCCTACTGGACTGTTATCGACGCCTCCCACCGCCGACTTGATGTATGGCTTGTTCGTTGTCGGGTGGATGCACTTGTCCTTTAACGCCAGCATTCCCTTGCAGACCTATATCCCGGAAATCAAGTGCCACTGTCAGCATTCGTTGACAAAGCCAGCTCAGTAGTGTCCTGTGTGACACGGAGGCTTACGCTGTCGACCTCCCCCGCCGTTGCGGAGTCCTTGAAGGAGAACAGCACAACATGAACGACGGTCATTGTTACTTTTTAAAGAGTGTTTTGGAGTGTAATGATAAAGAAGTTGGTAAGAAGATGAATGGTGAGCGTCCTGTTGGACAGAGCAGTAGTTACCTATGGAGCAGCTTATCTCATTTTATACCATTGGTGCCACATTGCCACTCTGTGCTGGACCAGATCCAGACGGGGTCATCAATGCTTTCCACTTTACTCGCTTGACACCAATGGCCCAACCATTGCGCCGAGGCATCCGTCAGACATGAATGCAATCAAGGAGAATCGTGTTCCGTCAAAGTGATTCAGATAAGTGATGCTTTTAAATGTGTTTTGATACAGTTGCTACTATTTCATCTTCGAAAACATATACCGTAAAGTCCTGATCCACCGTAATCCCTGAGCCAGCCTAAAGTCCAACGCCAGTAGAGCCTGTCTACACCGTCGAAAAGCACTACGCGGACATCGAAAGGCGGGAGAGGATGAGAAAGGAAGTAATGAAACCTTCGGTGGCAGATATGGTAAATATGATGGCACCTTCATGGCCGAACAAAAAAATTTGACCTCCGCGCGGACCCCCAAGGATCCACAAAACAACTACCAAACAAGAATCAACGCGGGACGACGCTCCATATGGAACGCCTCACGTCAGCGCGACAATCACTGCTCGGTCGTCATTTGATTGGGTAACTGGGCTGGAATATCCTCCATGTCCGAGTCCTCGTCGCTCAATTGCGCCAGCCTTCTGCGTTCGGCCTCACTTTCGTTTTCTTCAGACTCGGCCCGCTGGAGCGGAAGCTGGTCTTGAGCAAGTTCCATCTGTCGCCGGTGCGCCTCCTCATCCTGAGTGCTCATAACGCCAACATCATCGGTATGGTCGGCATTTGGCTGAGAAGACTCGCCATGTGCACTCTCAATGTCGTCGTACACGCTCAAAGTCGCCTGGTTATGTGTACGCGAAAACGGAGTTCGAGGTTTCCTTGTCTTCTTGAGGGTACTGGGAGTCGCCACCGCTGCAGATTTGCGCTTCCTAAACTTGCTTGCCGCGAAAACAGACGAGTTGTCTGACACAGTCGAATTTGCGCGCAGGGGAGCCACCTCAAGCCTATCGTCTTCGACGTCTTCCACTTCATCGTCCTGCACTGCATTGCCAGAGACGCTTTTCGACCGATCAGGCTGATCTAAATCAACGCTTTCCGTCTCCATGCGGTCTTCATCTGCAAACTCTTGAGAGTCGCCACTGAGGATCTGGCTATCGACCACTAAGCCGCTGGCAGAATCGCCTGCTGGGTCGGGTTGTGATCTTTCGGGTGAGGCCGGCACTTCGGGAGAAGCAGACCTCTGACCTTTGTCGCCCGAATCGTCTTCATCGTCGTCATCGTTCACAAACTGGGCACTTTTGTATTTCCCTGGTGTCTCTGGCTTGGTAGAGGCGCTGAGACGTCGACCATTGCTTTGGACACCATCTCCCGATTTTCGCTTCCTTGCTCTTTTAGCCGCTGGCACAAAGCTCTCATCAGCCCCTTGGGTGGCGCCATCGGCCTCTCCTTGGTCATACGGCTGCTCGTCCTGAACACCGTTGTACGAAGCTTCCTGCTTGTCCTTGGCCTTGCGTTTCCACCTGGTTGGGGTGCCATTTGCAGAATCTGTACCGCCCGCCGCCTTCAATGCTTCGAACTGGTTCTTGGGAGCAGTAACTCGCGGAGTACGGTAGGTTTTTCTAGCGGATGGGCCAACGTCAAGGAGAGATACTTCGGCCTCATTGTCAACGTCGCTGTCACCAAGCTCAACGAGTACATTGTCCTTTTTGTACTGTTCAATCAACGCGTCCGCCACAGCGAGAGTGCTCATTGAGCCTTGACCCTCGACTGTCTGCCGTAGGCGGGCCCACATAACGCGGAGAGTGTTCCGACTCCATTGCTTGCGAAATTTGCTGGTGCCAATCTTACTCCACACGATGTTGTCGTCCAGCTCAACGTTGGTTTTGCGCACTGCTTCTATGAGTCGCAACTTGTCCTCGGGTTTCATCTTTCGCAGGTCCGATCGAGTTTTCTCTAGAACTTCAGTGATCCTATCGCCTCCGTTCTGGATGGTTCCATCGCTCGCGACACGTTGACGCTCCCGGAGCAAGGCCCATTTCTCGCGACACTGCTTGGCTGACCGTGTACGATCCATTCCCTGGCTGATGCCCTCCCATGCTATATCCCGTTCGGCAGACTCCTGACTGTCATCCTGGTTGCCATGAGCTCGTGACTGTTTGATGATGTCGATGGCTTCGACCACCAGGTCAACGAGCCTCGCTTCTTCCTCCTGATTCCAAAAGTCTGCTTTTTTCTTGTCGCCGCACACAGTGTAGTTTCTCCAGCGGTCGCGGATGTCGAGTGGACTACGGTTTATCAGCGCACCAATCTCAGACCACCTCGGGCCCTTGAGCTCGACCAACCGACGGAGCTCTTCGTCCTCTTCTTTTGTGAAAACTTGTCGGCCAATGAAATTATGGAAGAGTTTCCTTGTACGATAGTTGATGATCCGCGGAGGTCTCCTTGGTAAAGAAGCATGTACCTTCTCCCAGAGGAGCCTGTGTTTCTCGGTGCCTTTACGGCTTGGGTCCTCATGAATCATCTCGTTGACTTCAAACTGCGACATTCCCTGCTCGCTGCGAAATTCCTCGACAGCTTCTTGGATCTTTGCATTCTCTTCCGCACTAAGAGCTCCCTTTGCCCAGTCTTTCTGAACCTTGGCCTTCTTGCCGCTTCCACCAGTGTTCGAGCTGGAGGGACCCTCTCCGACATCAGTCTGTGTCTTGGGCCTCCTCCTAGACGCCCGCTCGGTCCGATTTCGTACGGCTGGAGAAGTAGCGTCCTGGCCAGGGAGCTCTGCAAGGTTCCCGACTACCTCTGCAGCTTGTCGATCCAGATAAGATATTTTGCTCTTGCGTCTGCCGACAGATTGAGTACCTGGGAAGGGTGTTGGTGTTTCTGGCGCTGTCTGGTCTCCAGAAGGTGGAGGTATGTTCTCATTCGTCATAATGTGTGGCGTCTCCTCGGTCTGGGCTAAGCCGTCTTGGACCTGGTACCCCTGGTTGACTGCACCATCTTCAGCCATCTCGTGCTGCCCTGAATTGTGAGCAGTCGAAAATGCATCTGGCCCTGGGGTTGGATTACGATTTGGATAGGTGGTCTCACTGGTTTCTTGGTGATGCAGACCCATATTGTTCCCTGTGGCCAGTATTTCCTGGGCTCCTTGTCCATTCTGCTGCTCGCAATGCGAAGAATCCAGTGCTGCAAGTGACGGGTCAAGAGCAAGGTCAGAGACAACTTGGGAACCAGCAACCATTGCTTGAATCGCTCCATTAGACAATTCTGAAATCGGGTTGCTCGCAATTCCATCAAAAGATCTTCCATGGTGAGCCTCTTGCGCCGTATCCAGACCAAGCAACTGCTGCTCTTGTGGGGCGTCCATCATCTCGTTATCAGCCTCCACAGACTGGGAGACATACATTAATGCATCGCCGTTTTCCAGCTCGGTTGGGTCGTGTCTCTTCGACTTTTTCTTGCGACTGTCTTTGCCACTGCTCCCCGATGCCTTGCGCTTGCGCTTAGGTCCCACTTCTGGGGTTTCCTGACCAAAAATGCTCGCTATCGCTCCCTCGCCGACAGTAGCCAAGTGATCCAGGCTGTGGTCTCCGTTGACAGAAAATGTCAGGCCATTAATGCTTGCCGGTTCATCGAAATTACTGTTTGTCTGGGGCGTGGGCGTAGAAGGTATCACTGAGGCGGTAGGTGGTGGCGGCATAGACTGCATCGCAACATCCGAGTGGGACAATTCCAATGCGCTAGGCTCGGTGCTCATCACGCTCTGGTCGTGTTCGTCCATCGCTTCTGGCAAGTCCCCGGCAGCCAAGGCAGCTTTGCGTGCCTCCCTGCGCGCTCTCCTCAGAGCTTTCCGCTCCGCTTTGGTCAACAAGGAGGGGGCAGTCTGCGCAGCCCCGGTCCCTCCCGGCGTACCTGTGGGCGCCAAATTCGCAGACGCAGAGCTTGGACGGCCGTCAGACGATGCTATCGAGCTCCTCGACTTCCGGCTCTTCTTGGACTTTTTCGAAGAGCCAATGAGTGGCGTGGACGCTTGGGGTGGCAATGGCTCAGTCGCTGGAGGTGGCGAAGGTGGGCGCACCCTGTTTGGACTGCTCAGGGTAGGTATGCCGTCCCGGAACTCAGGGTCCGAAGCCGGTGGTGGACGGGGAGAAAACGGGTCCCTGCTTGGTAGCTGTGCGGGTGGACGGTCGTATGTCGATTGAAACTGTGTACCGGCTTGACCTTCGACTTTTAAGCTGGAAACCGGCCCAGTGTCGTCCCCGAGAGCTTCTCCGTCGAGATCGCCGTCGTCAGCGTAGCGGCCGGTGCCGATTGGTGGGGTAGATTCCCGAGATCGCGAGCGCGAGCTCTCGACCGTATCGGCGGCGCCTTGTGGCTTGCTCACTTCATTCCCCATCTAAAGGACGTTGCAAATCAACCTCGGCATCTAAAAAAAAAAGGGGTTTCATAGAGGTCGCTTTCCCGGCAGTGCCCTTATTTCGACTGCCGAGATCTTTTCGTTAAAAGCTTGAGGTGCTGGATCAAGCAAGGTACTGGAGTGGTGAAGGGTAGGTGTGAAGAAACTCAAGTTTGAAAAGTAGTCGCCATTCATTTGTGGAGTAGAACCTAGAAGGCGGTCAAAAACTGAAATTTTTCTGCCGGACCCGACACGCGACGCGCTTCCCCGCGGCTTCGCAGGCGCTGTATGTTCCAGGAGTGCAGTAACAAATTGATGGCAATTAACCGTCTTCGATCCTCAACATACAAACGTCCGTTTTCTATCCTATTTTTTTATTGACGTCATCGCTACCCAGTGAAAATTTGTTGCATTTCCTACGTGTCTATATAGTTCAACTCTCAAACAATTCAGGTCAGGTGAAACGCTGTGAAGAGAAAGGGAGATCACGCGAAAGGGAAACTTTTTGACTGTTTAAATTAAATTAGAAGTGAATATCCTACATTGAGGCCATTGGTGAACCAGACCTGGCCTCCTGGATGCAATATTAATTAGAAGAAGAAGAAAATAAGAAGAAAAAAAATCAAGCAAGAAATACCAAAAGCTCATATCCATCGCATTTGCGACTCGTCGCAAAAGGTTGATGTGGATGAAACGCACACAAATACGAGCCTAGCCCTTCCCTTGAATAGCAATCCCGAAGAAGATTCTAATAACCAGCGAGAGAAAACGAAAAAGAAGGGGAAGGAAAAAGAAAAAGCAAAACATGTTTGTCAGAGCACAAACACCCTTAAGAGCTTCATCGATCATGCCGTCATTTTTTTTGTCCCCTCTTCAACCCTGGTGAATTCATGTCCGCGTTTGAAGAACAATCGCCGAGGAATCGGTTGTTGTTCTGGATGCGCACGCCACACTGAAGACCCCTGGCACTCCGAAAGTTCACCTAATCATACTCTCAGCCGGGAGCGGGACAAGTCCTGCCGCAGCCGCCGCAGCTCGCTCGGCGATGAGCTGTTGAGCCCAACAGCGTCCTGGTAGTCGTCGTCTTCGTCGTTCTGTGAAGCCGCCAGCACCACGCTCATGGGTATTTTGGGCGGCGTTCTCGTCGGCGCCGCATGCAGTTCGGGAGCATGCTGCTGCGCATGCCTCCGAATGTTTGGCATCGATCTCATCGGTCGCGATCCGTGATCCCTAGATGAGCTAAAGATGCGCATCGGGGACGCAGGCTGTTCGAGCTGGGAGTGCATGCGGCCATGATGTCCTTCAGGCATCTTCGGCGGCTGAGCGGCCACTTTCGTCGTCCCTTCCATCGCCGCTATGCTCTTGGGATGTCGTAGACTATTGAGATGAGACAGATTTGGCGGCGACTTGGCCTTTGGGGATTGCTTTTGTTTGGGCGACCTGGCGACTTCTTTCCTCTGCTCCCTCATGGCCAAACTGCTTTTTGTTCTCTTGAAGCGTAGTGTCTGCTTGAATCTTGAGAAGAATCCACGTTCTTTCTCGTTCTGGACATCATCCTTTTCTTGACCAGCAATCCTAGGGGGCGAATCAGCACTGACTCTGGGCAACTGTCTGGACCTTGATGCTGTATCTAGGTGACTGGTTGTTCTTGTAGTCTCGTCAGCTCGAACGCTGGCTTTGGCCTTGGCGATGGTCATTTCCCATTCTATTCGCTGGAGCTCTCTCATCCGCAGCCTTTTCTTTTCTTCGTCGCTCCTCTCTTCGGCCGCCTTCCTCGTGCTCTCGGTGAGCAGCTGCTGTCGTCGATCTGTTGATCTTTCCAAAGTCTTGGGCGTCTGGTTTGTGATCTTCCCCTGGTGGCTGGGTGGTCCGCCCGCTGAACTGACACGTGGAGGTGCAAACACATCAGCAATGTGCTGGGAGACGACTGTCGAATACTCGTTGATGATGCCACAGGTCTTTGTACGTGCCATGGGAGATTCGGCGTTTCCATGTTGACGCGCAGTTTTTGAGAACTCCGTCAGCCTTCCTGGGGATGAAGCTGAGCTTTTTATCGAGGCTCCGCCAGGACTCCTGGCTGCGCTGACAGCGATCGAGCGGTGTACATGCTCGGCATATAGCAGCTTTCTTGCGTGATTGAGCTGGGCTTTGTGTCTCACGATGTGCAGATGCGAAAGGCTGTCGTAGGTGTCTCCGCTGCTGTTCGTTGCTCCGCTCCTATCTTCGACAGAGACTCTTGAGCCGTTATGGCTCGGCGTCGCTGGAGGATGAAGAAGCCCAAATGGAATTGTGTACGGCTCCTCGAGGTTATGGCACGGTTCAGGCTCATGATGCGGTGTTTCGGGAGGGGTGTCCACCTCTATTATCGGTGCATTGCGTGCTGGGGGTGGTATCTTTCTGGTCAAAGTCTTAGTCCTGACGGATGATTCACTGGACTGGCGAACATGACACAGGAACTTTTTGCTGGGTTGCGGGATTCGAGTAGGAGACTCCTGGCGGGGCTGTGGGTTGTTAACACCTTCCATCGAATACAGGGACGAAGGTGGTCGAGGCGTGAACGCCCACTGTGGTGCGGTCCAGCCGTCTTTTGCATCCCCCAGCTTGGCGTTATCGAAAGGATCGAGGGGCTGTGGAATCTTGCTTATATGCCGCCTGGAACGGCGGTCTTCATCATCGCTCATCTCGTCGCGAACCGATCCTGGGATTGGACTCAGGCTGATGTCGTATGACGGACGCCGAAGATCTCGCACAGGTTTTGGCGGCTGAAGGCAAGAAGTAGGTGCTGGTTTGCTATTTTGTGGACGCGAAGAAGACCTGGCAGGCATTGGAGGTGGTCGTAAAGATGACTTAACGGGCATTGGAGGTGGTGCAGCATCTTCGGGTTCAGGAGCCCTCTAGGCCGCCTGGACCGCCCGCAGCTGCTGCTCCAAAGATGCCTTTGGCGGTGGGGGTGCGAGTGCTGAGGCTGCAGGTGTCTTTGGGGTTCGAGTCAACGGTGTCATGCTACCCGTTGTTGCGAACGCGACGTTTTCCGCTGCCCCATCTCGGCGCTCTTCCCTCTTCTTCGCCATAGCCTTGGCAATCTGCTCGCGTCTCACCATGTCTGCGGCCAGAGAAGCTCGCGGCGTCTTGGGATTGTCGAACAGATCCTGAACCGAGCGGATTTCACCGGCGACGAGATCTGGCGTGGCACTGCGCCCGTCGCGAAACCCAGGCTCCGAGGTCATTCTACGCACGGTCTGAAGTGGCCGTGGCCAAAGAAGCCTGCTGCTGCATCTTCTCTTCGGCGTGATGGAGGGCAGTTTGTCGAAAAATCCCTTGGCCGACTTCTGAGAGTCGGCTTGGCTTCCATTTTGCGGCAGGTGGAGCGCAGGATGAACATCGCGCGAGGATGAACGGGCAAATGTAAAAGAAATTCTTGACGAAGACGACGTAGCAGTGGTGCACGAGGATGAAAATGATCCGTGGGCGTTTCTTTCGACTGTCATTTTCGATAATTAATGGCGAATGGTGCGAATAGCATGCGTTGTGAATTACGGTACCAGACCGGATGGGAGTGATTACAACGACGAAGAAAGAAAAAAGGAAGAAAAAAAAAGTTCGTTATTAGGTGGGACAAACCGGCTCAACATGTTATTTCTTATGGTTGCCAGCCGGGCAGGAAATACGAACAGCCGGGCAACGACCTCTACAGCGTCAGTCGTTGGTATCGGGTCTGTTTTACTCTTGTAAAGGGAGCCCAGGGTGACGAGAAGGTGACAGGGAAGTGACAAAGAGCCAGCCGTTTTTGATCGTAATTCTTGGACTGGGTATCCAAGTCGGGTTTTCACCACTCACTCAGATTTCCTCGCAAAAAAAGTCGCCACCAAGGTCTCAAATGTTTCACTTTTTGTCATGAATACCTAGCCCAGATAACTTGGTGACTTTTTTATCGTGGATTTTGGTCGGCCTTGGTAGTATATTTATGTCCGAGTTCACGATTGTTCCCTTACGGTATTCAAATGCCAAGGACGACGTGTTCTCTCTCTTTGGTGGGAGCATGATTGTTTCTTTTGTTTATATCTAAATCCGGATTCCATCCATCCCCCCAACAGTACTTTGAACTTTGATACCTGCATCAACAATACCATTTACGGTTCTAATCTCGTCAATCATATTATTTTTGTTGACATGTACAAAGCAACCGCGCTTCGATTTAGCACATGCTGTATGAAGGTTTTCTGCGAAACGGCTATTGTTTTGTCAATTTTGGGGGGTTCAGCGTTGGTTGAGGTTATTCACGTACATTGTTGCTTTCGGCCGAGATGGACTTTCTCCAGATGGCACAAAGGGCCCAAGGATATTTCACCCACCCAGGCAAGCTTGTTGTATATCTATAATAAGCTATATGTTTCAGTTAGTGGGACAGCCGCTCGATTCTTTCCACATATACAATGCGCATCATATGGTCAAATCGTAGTTTGAATTAGTTCACTCTGATAAGTCAGGATACCCATGCAACTGCGAAAAAAAAACTCTGTAATTGAATTACTGCCAAGTTCTCGCTACAAACGTGACTAAGCATGCGACAGAAACCAGCCACTTCTTCTAGACTAGTATATAACTACAGCGCGTTATTTGCATTCTTCTTGCCAGCGCTATTACCTGGTAATGGTGAAATTTCCACGGCTTCTGGCGATCGACTTGGGTGCCAAGCTTGATGGGAGTTGATCGCACCCATTTCTTACCTTCTCAAGTACTTGGATGGGACGTCTGGAACTAACTCACATAGTCATTGCTTTGCATGTTCTCAAACGATGATTCAGATCAACCAAATAGTATTGAAAGAGAGTCGTGAATCGAATGTAGCAGAATGAAGTAAACAGGAGACCGGGACGACCAGAGCCTGACATCCAAACCTTTACATAAGTGAGAAAAAGAAATACACAAAGCCCGAATATCCCCCACCAGTCCAATGCTCCAGCATATGCTACCTGCAGCCTGGCAAAAAAAATAAAAAGACAAAAAACAAAAGACAATGGAGCAAAGATGCCAGATCGTAAAGATATGGGAAACTAGCCCGATGTTTGAATGTGGCGGTACTTGCCGCCTAGTTTGATTCTCCCCTCCCCCCTTTAAAAAAAAAAACAGACAAATGAAAGTTTCTCTGGCACCGCTTAATCGTGCAGATAGACGACTCGCCTGTGAAGAGAAGCGCGGGTGGTAGAGTTGGTAGAGTTGTTCCTGTTGCCACCGCCAACGGAAGTCCTGTTGCCACCGGCACTGGGGCCGGAGCCCGGCTTTTCCGGCTTTGTCTCTTCCTCGCCGCCCTTCTTGCCGCCTTCCTTCTTGCCGCCTTTGAAGAGGTTCTTGAGGGCGTCCATGCTGCCCTTGATCTTGGAAATCATCTGTGAGAGCTTGCTCTCAGAGGCATCCCCGTTGCCGGAATTGTCGCCGCCCTTGAGGCCCTTGATCAAGTCGATGCCCGCCTTGACGCCGCTGATCACGTCGTCGACGCCGAGAGGCTCGGGAGTGCGCTTGTGCATGCGGACCTTGAGAGTAGAGTTGCTCGGGGGGGAGTCCGAACCCGGATTGGGAGCGGAATCCTTCTTCCCGCCACCGACCTTCTCCTTGAGCTTCTCAATACCCTTCTTGATTCCATTGAAGATATCGTCCAAGCTCAGGGGCTCGGGAGATCGGGTTGAGATAGTGGCAACCTGGTTTCCATGGCTGACAGGAGTGGCCAAGGCAGTGCTTGCGGCCATGAGGCCAAGAGCAGCAGTGAAGAAAGTCTTGGGAAGCATTGTGGCTGGGAAGTGTAGTTGTGGGGTTTTTTTTTTTGGTTTGTTGCACAAATAAAATCGAAAAAAAAGAAGAAGAAAAGAAAGCAAAGGAAGAGCCTGGCTCGAATTCAGATTCTACCGGAGAAAGAAAGGAAGAGACGGTTGAGGAGATTGGAAGGAAAAGAAAAACAAAGAAGGAAGAGGCGTATCCAGAGAATGTGAGGATGAGGATGAAGGAGAGAAAACCGCAACATCTCGGTGCATCTTCACGCTCATATATAGATATTCCATCATCTCCAAAATGTTTCGTGGGGGGCGCTTAGAAAATAGATTTGTTTGTTTCCCAAGGAAACATTTTTACATTGCATTGACAAGACTTCGGACGACAAACGGGCAGTTGGAGGCTCAGAGTGGCTCGAGATGTGGTTCGGTTAACTGCCAAGTCACTATTCTCAGACAACTTCCCGGTCTGTTCGGCAGCCCTTCCCCGCTGGCAGCTAGTTGACGTGCCTCAAGATTGCCCCGAACCGGAACGACTGGGGCATGGTACTGCGGCAGTCGTCGGCCAGGGGCATTGAGGGAACTCAGGGGTTCCACATCATCTCATGGGACGAAAGATAGGGGACCCCCTGATTCGGGCTAGGCCGCATTGATTTACTCCACCCCGCGGCTGTTATTATTAGAGGCCTCTTGCCAGGTTACAGGGGAAGGACGCAAGCTCACCGATGTATGCCAGTCTCCGCTTCCCCTCACGTCGGTCAATCAGGTTTGTTAATGCTGAGCCTTGTTGCCCTAAAAACCCGGAAAAAAAAAGAGTATCCATGTCGAGCTGGATATGGGGAAGCGTTGCTCTCGGTGGTGCTATGACCTCAGGAGTAACACATTTAGTGGCGATAAACAATTTATTTCTCAGGGGATTACCCAGCTGTTAGGCGCGTTTTGCGCGCTCTTTTAATTTGTTTGGCACAGGCTGTCGTTTGGTCCAGTTGCCTACTTCTACAGGTCTTCCTTGTGTCTGTCTTCAGGCCCCCAATTGATTGTCGTAATCAGTACTTGTGGTTGTTTGACATTCACGAGAGGTATCCAACGTGACCAACTTACTATCTGCGGGTCCAACTCATAAAAAAGATGTAATTGCCGAACCAGCATGCCGCGATGGTCATTACCAATGACCATATAGTATGGTTGATGATTTTGACGTGGATCAAGGGCACCCCTCCAATCTGGCGACTGAAGTTGTGGCGTGTTTTTTTAGACTCCCCTGTGCTCCCCTAATCACAGCTCTAACTGAACCAGAAAGGGCAAGCCAAGGGTTTATCAGGGCGAACCACGAAACTCTCAAACTTGGGTCAATTGCCCGCATAGCATCCCTTAGAATGGACACTATCTTTGATCACTAAAATTATTTACCTAGGTGAACAACTTTGGCGATTTCACCTTTTTTTGTCGCATAACTTGAAGGCTGTAATAAGCCTGCAGCGATGAGTAAAAATGGTGCTGGCGAACATTGTAATCTTCCTTTTTGGTCGATATTTTTGGTTGCAGTCTTTACCCCATCCGATGCCCGAGCAAGTCGCCTTTGACGCAACATCACCATGTACTCGAAAGGAAGCATTGAACAAAGCCTAAAGCCATGCGGCCGTTTGCGAGCTACTTCCTTGTGACCAACATGCAAGGCGATGTATACAAAGTCATGTTTGAACGCGACCAGAGGGTATGAGAAAATCTTCATCTTCTCCAAAATCCGCAGTAAACCAAAAGAGAAGGAGTTATCATACAGATTGATCGCGCGCATAATTTGCCCCAAAAGCCAGCCATATCGAGCAGCCACTTTGCACAGATCCGCCAAGACCCCACCCCCGCCAAGAGAGATGCACCTGTCGGTCATGACCCTCGCGGCTCTCGCCACGACCGCCCTTGGCAGCGCCCTCCCGCCGCGCCAGGCACGCCCCTTGTCCAGCCGATCCTCCACACTCCACACGGGGGACATCACCTACTTCCACCCGGCCGTCGGAGCGTGCGGCAAGACCAACGGCGACGACGACCTGATCGGCTCCCTCCCGCAGTCCTTCTTCGACCGGTACACGCCCGGAGGTAACCCAAACCTCAACAGCCTCTGTGGCACCACGGTGCGCGTGCGCCGCGGCGACAGACACGTTGATGTCCAGGTTGTCGACCGCTGCGTCGGCTGCGCCGATGGCGACATCGACATTAGCATCGGCGCGTTCAGGCGCATTGCTGATGTTGACGAGGGTCGCGTTGCGGGCTCATGGGAGCAGATTTGAGTTGGTTGATGCTTTGGTTGAAAAACCTATCGCATACCAGTTGCATTGAAGGGTAGGTGGCGATTGTTGATTGGTCTCGGCCGAGTGGGGGCATGGAAGGTTGTACTTGTACTACGTAGTTGTCCCTACCTTTTAAGACATGCATGCAATCGACCCTTCTCAAACACTATGGCTTATGTGGCTTGGCAACCAAAGAAGACAAGAAAGATCTTGCTGCCTTTTTGGGAAATCTGATCGGTGGCGTTGCGCCAATGATCTCTGGGCATGCAGATTTACAGATTGAGATCAGCTGAATGTGCCACGCGCAAAGTAGAGGCAAACAAAGTTGGGGTGCTTAAACACCGGTTCCCTGCTAAGCTAATAAAATCTAAGGTGCCTTATATACTGTACAACAACAGTGGACAACTGATACTGATCAACAAAACACCAAAAATTCCCACCCTCCTCTCCCCTTCATTTTGGTCATCTATCTTTCGCAACAGCATGTTCGCCATCGTCCACGATCAAAACGATCGAGCATGTCAGAAAAAAAAAAAAAAAAACTTGAATGACCCCCGCGGAGATGTGGGCTGAGGGTTCGAGATGGAAGAAACAGATCAAAGTTCTTTCGGCCCATCTTTTTGTTTCCTACAGTGCTTTGTTGTTGTCTCTTGTTTTTCTTTCTCTCTTTTTTCTTGTTCCACTCCAACCGAACAAACCCGCGTTTTCGCATTCGACCGCCAACTGTTGACCTGATTCGACGGCTGGCGGTCTGATGTCTTCATTTCGTCGTCGTTTTGTCCGTGTGTTGGAATTGAGATCCGACTGTCCCCGCGCACAATCTAATTGTTGCGACGAAGGGCGAATGCCAACAAGCTTCCCCCGCCAAGCCCCCTCCAAGCGGCCTTTTAAGTTTTCCATTTTAAATCCCACTGCTTTCCTCTTTGCTTTGACATGTTAGCTGAATCCCACGACACGCTGTTTTTTTTTCCTTCTTAAAATCCAGCTAAAAGCGTCTGTCGTCTTTTTGCCCTTTTTTTTCTCCTCGTTTTCTTTGGTCTTATCTGTTGGGAACCCCTCTGACCACGACCCCGGACGTTCCAGCCCACAACAACAAGTTCAAATGCGAGGTCTGGGGACGCTCAGCGCGCTGGCAGCGCCGGCCGCGGCGCTGCTCGCCGGCGGGCCCTTCACCACGTCCGGGCGGTGGATCCTGGCTGCCGACAACAAGACCAACGTCAACCTGGCGGGAATCAACTGGCCCGGGGCCGGCGAGGCTATGATCCCCGAGGGCCTGCAGTACCAGTCGGCCGGGGCCATCGCGGCCCGCATTCAAAGGCTCGGCATGAACGTGGTCCGTCTGACTTATGCCACCGAGATGGTCGACCAGATCTTTGCCAACGGCGGCGCCGACGTCCCCGTGCAAACGTCGCTGATCGCCGCCCTGGGCCAGCAGAACGGCACGGCCGTCTGGGAAATGGTCAAGAGGAATAACCCTCAATTTGATGACAGTATTACGAGATTACAAGTGAGTTTTCGAGGATTCTGGAGTCTTTTTGTTTTTGTCATTTTTTTCATTTTTAATTAGGCCGACAGCGCTGGTTGGGTTCGCATCGTAGCTTACAAAGTTTTTGTTTCCGTACGAACAACAAGGCGTTTGATACAGTGGCTGCAGAATTGGCAAAACAGGACATCTACGTGCTAGTAGACAACCACGTATCCAAGGCTCAATGGTGCTGTTCTCCCCTGGACGGCAATTCTTGGTGGGGAGACACGTACTTTTCGACGGCCAACTGGACGCGTGGGCTCACGTACATGACTGAGCATGTAAGCAAACCCAATCACATTACACCACACCGACACGGTTTACACCAAGCCGACGACTGACATGAGCATTTAATTTTTTTTCCCACCCGCCCTCAGACCAGGGACTGGCCCAATCTGATTGGAGTGTCACTGCGGAACGAGCTCCGCCAGCCCCTGACCAACATCACGCTGTATCAGCAGGCGTACAACTGGGAGACATGGTACGCGCGGACGCGCGAGGGCGCCGCGGCAATCCACAAGGCGAACCCAGACGCGCTCGTGTTCCTCTCGGGGCTCGACTCGGACACGACGCTGCAGCCGGTGGTGGAGGGCAGCAACCTGACGCCCGGCAGGGCCACGTTCAGGCCTGGCGACTACTTTGACGGCGCCGAGAGCAAGCTCGTCCTGGAGCTGCACAGCTACGCCAACATCATCAACGAGCGCCTCGCCGGGAACTGCACGGGGCTCAGGGAGTCCCTGCTGCAGGGCGGCTGGAGCGCGATGAGCACGGCCGCGCCCGGCCGCGCCAACGTCAAGAGCCGGCTGCCAACCCTCATGACCGAGTTTGGCTGGGGCCAGAACGACCAGGAGTGGAACAGCACCTACGCCAAGTGCATCCAGGACTTTCTGAGGGATGACGTCCGCGCCGGCTGGATGATCTGGGCCATCTCGGGGAGCTACTACATCCGCGAGGGCAAGCAGGACCATGACGAGCCTTGGGGTATTCTGAATCATGACTGGTCGGATTGGAGGTCGCCGAAGTACGCCATGGGCGAGTTGAAGCGTTTGGTCAATTCCACCTTGTCTACGAACATGACAGAGGGCTCTGGGTCCAATCCTGGTGGTGGCGATGACGGCGCGGGCAAGACGTCGCCAGACAAAAAGAACGCTTCGGCAAGCATTAGAAACTCGGCATATAATTGTGTTTGGGGCTTGGCTGTTTTGGCCATCTTCAATATGCTGTAAAATAAGCCTACGTTTGCCTGACGACGACTTTTGATGACTGAACTCATTTTGGAGGGTACAAACAAATTCGATTCGAAATGTATATATATTCTTTTATGGTTTTCTGGCTCTTTCTTTTTTTCTTTATGCTCCTGTTTATCCTACAAGAGCCGTTCACATTGCCAAGACCTTACGTTTGATCATGTTTGAGAAACAAGATAGGAAAAAGTTATAACACCCAGCAAAATTCGTGTGTATGATGACTTAATGCCACGCTCGCTTGTGAAATAAAAACAAAAAAAAAGAGAGACAGGAGGAAGAGAGTAAACGGGGAAACACATCAAGACATCACAAGAGGATATAATACATCAAAGAATAATCATGAAACAGAGACAAAGAAGATCAGGCACATAAAAAGTCGAGGCCCATCCTATGTGCAACACCCTGCCAATCCCACACGGCCAACCACTCACCCTCGGCCATTAGACGCCACAGCTCCTCGAGAAGCTCCATGACCCTGTCTGCATTTCGCAGGCCAGTGTAGCCCTTGATCCTGTTGACGGCGTCGCGAATACGGTCTTGCTGTGCGGGTGCGAAACATGCAGCACCGACGACCATACAAGGGATCAAAAGCAGCGTCTGCGCCGGGTCGTTGGCTTTTATCGTATCCAAGATCTGCAGAGACTCGTTGATGGCCAAGATGACCCGAGGATCTTGGGTCGGGAGGCGGATCGGCGGCGGCGAGTCGCTTCGTAAGTGAGTACAGGACATGATTGGTGAGGAGTTGTTGGGGTGTGATGCTTCAGACGCAGATACGGATGATGAGGATGGCGTGGCGACGGTGATGGCACCAGCTGGGTGCCCACTGGCGACAGAGTGCCGGCGCGTGCTTTGAGCAACCATAATCTCTGGTTGCATCACGTTGGACCATGTGCCGGCTGTGCTCGGTCGTAAGCGAGGGGAGGATGCGCGGGATGTAGATGTTGACTTGGGAGGAGTGTGAATTGGCTCGCCTGCATAGAATGCTGAGCAGCCTGCCAAGGACGAAGAACCCTGCGTTGCTGTTGAGGTGCCCGAGGTTGAAGTTGAAGACGGCGAAGGCGGGTATATGGTGCGATATAGGTGCACCCACATCATTTGCTTGTAGAGCAAAGCCACCCGCTCCCTGCTATCATTGGCTGGCCACGTTGGGTTCCAGTCATATATAGCCTGCACAATCTCTTCGGCCTTGTATAGGCTTGGGTAATCGACTACAGGGTCTGCATGCATCGTGATGCTGTCCCTGATGCGGTTACGAATGGTGGTGATGCTGCAAAGGTGCTTGAAGAGACCGTCGGCAACCCCCAGGAGCCTCGCGGGTTGTATAGGATGCGCGGGCTCCCAGCCTTCAGTGGCGAGACGCGGTTGATGCGGCTTGCCGGGATAACGTATCAGTTCGTCGGCGTAGATGTGAAACTGGAAAAACTCGGTGATGAAGGAAAGGAAAGACATGTCGGTAGGGGGTGAGGTGTTGATGAGACTCAGGTAAGCGCCCAGATGGAATCTGTGCTCACCATCGGCGCGACCCTCGACCATGTTTTCGAGGATTTGACAGAGCATCTGGCCGTAGAAGGCCGATCTAAGGTTTGGACAGGATCCCATGTGGCTGTGGTCCACATTTGTGAGGATCTGCATCGCGCGGGCCTGGTGGTATATGGATCGGCTCCGCAGCTCCTCAATGCTTGTCCCTGGGTACCTCTTGAGAAGGTTCAAGGCATATGGGGTGTCGCAGTCGAGATGCTTACTCGAAAGAGACAATATGGAGTGCATCAATCCTTGATGTCTCGTGGCGATGGGCACAAGCATCTCCTTGAACGCATTGCGGTGTTCACTCTCCACAGTGAGTACAGTGCTAAGGTGGTCGTTGTAGTGTTTCCAAAAGATGCGATCTTCGATTGTCTCGAGGCCGTCAAACAGCGGTTGCATGGTAATTGTCGGGAGTGCACGGGTGTGAAGACGAGCTACAAAGCGGGAAAGTTAACGGTTAGTAATAGTTATGGCAGCTGACTTTACTGATGTTTATGATCGGGATTTTTTTCTTGCCTTCTTCTGCTCTCTCTTTACCGCTTTTCCATATTTGTTTCTCTGGATACCCCTCACATACGACGGCGTTTTTTTCGCAGTTTAAACCTATCATAATACGTAGTAAGTAGCTGAACGGAGGAAGGTTGGCACGGGCCTGGACGAGAAAAGAGAAGCCGTTATTCCGGAAAACATATGCTTACATCGTGGCTTTGCCTCGTCACACTTTTTCTTGCGTTTCCGACAGGTGATGCAGCCAGTTTTTGAACGACCTTTTGTAACTTTGCTGGTGTTGAGAAGCGCTGGGACAGGATGCTTCCGTGGCCTTCCCCTGGGTCTCTTGACCTTCGGTGAAGTAGAAGTCTGGGCGTCTAGGTCTGTGATGGTTGGGGCCTCCTTGAAGTCGTCCAGGCAGAAGGTGTCTTCATCCATCGGCTCCGGTTTGAGAGCTGTCAGGACTCCATCAGTGCCTTGCTCCCAACCTATCTCATTTGTACCCTCCTCGGCGCTGAATTCATCTGAATCTGCAAAGTCTATGTTCCATGAGGTGCACGATGAAGACGAGGCCGAGTGTTCCATGGCGGGCGCGGCGGCTAATGTTGAACAGCTCCCGATGCTGCTACTGCTGAGCATGCCTGCGTCGGCGAGCATGGCTATGTTGATGCTTGTGTTGATGGGCGACAGGTGGCTAGGAGGGGTCGAGTGCGCTCCAGTCGACGAAGGCAAGATCGTAACCGCCGACTGGGCGGAGCCCAAAGAAAAGGCACTATGGAGCCATCTTTGGGGATGTTCCAGGACCAAGGGTTGATCTTCATCTGAGTCCAAACTGTGACGATTGGACCAGGGAAGGCATCCGCTGCCTACTACTGAAGGGAGAGAACAATCCATGGTTTTACAATGTCATTAACGAGGACATCCATGCTCACGAAGAAGTGCTCGAGTACTACGGGGGAGG
This sequence comes from Pyricularia pennisetigena, assembly GCF_004337985.1. Taxonomy (NCBI): domain Eukaryota; kingdom Fungi; phylum Ascomycota; class Sordariomycetes; order Magnaporthales; family Pyriculariaceae; genus Pyricularia; species Pyricularia pennisetigena. Next base: position 3,404,471 of record NC_043744.1, read on the forward strand.
ACAAGCTGCGAAGTTATAGAATCGCATAGGGTAGAGCGGACCGGGACGCCTTGGTCGCGGGAGGGGAGGGTGTAGGGCAGAGGGGGGGGTGGGTGAGTGGTTAGTGAGCGGCTAGCCAAGTCGACCTGAGCCTTTTTTTTTTTTTTTTTTTTTTTTTTTCTACACCTACCTTGAGAGGTTCGCCGCTACTGGGGGTGTTGAGCAGGGCCGGTGGGATGTCGAATGCAGACTCAACAACTGAGTGAGTGGGGTCAGCACGTAAGCCATGCTCCCACGTCGTAGACGTACGCATAGTTAGAGTATCTCTAGTGGAGGTACGTAGCATACGAGGACTACAACTAGGTCGTATCCCGGTGGAGGTCAAGCGACAGTGTGCAATTCGGCGCCGAGTCAGAAAGGACGAGGACGGAGAGAGTTGGTGACCAAGCATGGCATGCCAGATCCAACAGCTAGCACGCTGTCTGCACGTCTCCTGTAGCTAAGATAAGGTGCCTTGGGTAGACAAGGGAAAGTAGGTGGCCACGCTTATTTTTAGACTGGAGCGGGATTGAGAGGCTGATCGAAAATGACTGTCTGTCTGCACGTTGCGGCTAGAGGCTAGGCTAGAAGAAGGGCGCCAAGGCGAGATCAAGGCGAAATGACTTGTAATTCGATCGAACCCTGGCAATAGAAACGGTGGGGGTACGAGCTAGGGATCTTGCCAATAGTAGGTACGAAGAGACTACTGCATAGTACGTAGTAAGTACACCAGTGCCTAGGTTTGATGGCATGGAAGGGTGACTATTCAAGTGTTGATTACCTGCCTCCCTACTTAGTAATTAACTTTTTTTTTTATTTATTTTTTTTATTAAAAAAAAAATATGCAACAGCGGACTTCTTTAGCGAAAGGGAAATAAATGTGTGAGTATCAACTGGGCAGGCAATAAAATAAAGATGGAAAAGTCTGCAAAAGACGGTCTTGATTGCAAAACACATCAAAGGGAGAAGAGAAAAAGTAGGTAGTCAAGTCAGTTCAAAATGCAAAATGGTCAAGAAACAAACTTGAAAGGAAGGAAATCCATACCAAAACGCCAGTTTCCCTCCATTCCAATTGGCACGGAAGGAGCGCGAAAAGCAGAAAGATGGGGCCCAGGCACCAGGTGGGTCTTGGTGGGGGTTCCGACGGCAGTAAGCTGGTGGCCGGAGGGGCAAATGTTAAAGTGCCAACCACCCAATTGGTTGCTGCACAAGAATGGATATGCCAAGGCTGAAATGGAGTCGAGGATCCAATAGCCTCACCGACGACGGCCAGGAGAGGCAGACCTGACTGACAACCAGGTAAGGTACTCTGCATGTCACGGAGTACACTTATGGACAAGCTCAGGCGAGTCTTTTGCGAAGGGGCGCCCACTGGTAACATTCGGCAATACCTTCATCATCACAAGATTTATTTTATGCCTTTTTTTTTTCTTCTCTTTTTGTTCTAGGCAACCCGGATGGGTAGCCAGGGTAAGGGTACCTACCTACGCAGTGCTTTGGGGTAGCACATTACTTTACCTTTCGGGTACCTACTTTGTTCTAGCTACTACCAGCGCTCGTCATTTGAACGCCATCGCCAGCGCAGGGTAGGCGCAGATAGATCTGTCGTTACCATTTCCGAAAGGGTAACAGCGTAGATGTCTATAACGTTATCGCGACTTCCTCTTCGTGTGGCTTGCAAGACAAAAAGGGTTCAGGTGAAATCTGCCAGACGACTTAAGGACTTAAGGTTATGAGGGGAAAGTTTTGCTCATTCAACTTCCCTTCCAAAACCTCGCCCGCCACAAAAGATTGCTTTCTTATCCTAAAGTCAAAAGCAAGTATGCTTCTTCCAATATCGGAATTTCCCTTGTCTCCCCCCACATCTCGTGGAGAAATACGCATGCCAGGGGTGAAAGGTCTGGATTCACTGCACAATTGTTCTCAAATATTTAATTATTGATCGTTGGGGCTTATGTGGCTGCGAAAAACGGAAACCCCTGGGATGGAGTTGATGATCACTTTTTGCTGGTCATCCCGGATCGCAGGTCAACACCCACCTAAGCCGTCCCACCAAGTAAAGCTGCATTCGAGGGTTGTACAAAGGAGGTACAGAGGTGAGGTTCTGTAGTATTCCTAAGCCACAGGTTGCAATCCAGTGAAATTTATTAGCAGCTGGTAGTTAAGCGGGGTGGAGTGGGGTTGAGCGTCGAGGCACCACAACTTATATCCTGGACCTTAGCTGAAGATCCATGGCCTTAGACGCGCTTCGCCCACCCACACGAATCCCTGCTGTGCACTCATCACAACAGCCCTTCCAGCAACCATCATCCGGACTCGGCCAAGTCGGGCAGTCATAGATATCCGTTTGCGAACAAGTAAATTCTCGGCTCTCGGGGCTGAGGACCACTGCTGCTGATCTTAGGCCTCATGTGGGTACGAATGCGAATTGCGGATCGCAGCTGTCCCGATTAACACCGAGATGCCTAGAGTAAAGGTTCGCGTGGAGTTAGCTGGATGGATCACTCGCTTATGTGCATCGGAGCTACAAGATCAGGGTAAAAGCCAAGCTCCATCAAGTTACCGTAGACATTGTAGATACCTGATTAGGTACGATAGGTATCTTGGGCACGCAGCAGCGATCACAGGTGCACGCCTGATCTCCCTGAATGCTAGCTATGTCACACCAGCTGCAATGCTCCCATAAACTGAACATCTTTCATCTGCCGTGATCACTGTTCATATCGCCGGTGATAACTACTTCTGATACGGATTTAAATACTTAGCGAAATTCCCGGCCTATGTTGATAAAGTCAGATAGGATGCCCAATGTAGATAGCCAACCATATATGCATGGTAAGACGAGGTCGGACGAATACTTGTTCCACCCTCCACTACCAGTACGCGCCGCATTTTGGGAGACCGAATGGGCGCTAGTAAAGTAAATTGCTGCGAATTAGAAGAATCGAGAAACACCTCCGAAGGTTCAATGTCTCAGCTGACGCGAAAAGACCAGGGCGGCAGTCACTGGCTCCAGTTATGGTCCTTGAATATCGTATTTGACTACCTTGATTGAACTTTGCCACTTGCTTCGCCTCTATTCTCCTCCGCAATCTTCCCAAAAAAGAGAGAGAGAGAGAAAAAAAAAGTGATACGAGTTACGTCCTAGTGTATAATATGTGCTGATGTTGTCGTCTAGACCCGGACCCAGGCAGACAAACAAGCCGTCACCGGGGTATTTTTACCCGACTGTCATCCGAAATGTCCGATCAATTATTGATAAATCGTTAGCTAATTCGGGCCATTTATCGATTGCCGCGCTCAAATGTCCTTGGGGTTGGCAACGCAGATAAAGAAAACGCGTCATGCAATTTTGACACTCAAACGGTTCGGATATGTGGGAAAGGGGGGGTTAGAGTTCTCATCGGGTGTGTCCCCACGTTTGCAGATGCTGATGATGTACAGAAATCAAAAGTTCAAAAACAGACCAGCATTTGATCCTTAAATCCCTTTTGCTCATTTCCCACTCGTCACTCCGTAAGTTGTCCAGATTGGGATGGTAGGGGTTTGCGTCGCAAACCAATCGCTTGCTGAATTGGCAGCATAGGACTTTTTTTTTTTTTTTTTTTCTGCCTCCCGATGCCCACTTCGTCCAGAACCAGAATAGACTGACCAGTTCGACTCCACTAAGGAACGGGCCGCTAATAACCATACTTGGTATTTTGTAGTTAGTGTTGATCATCACCAAAACGACCAAAAAAAAGGATCACGTCTTGACGTGCACTCGTTGATAGTAGACTAAGTTGTAAACATTTTATACCTTCTGACGATTTGGGATGGACTTGGATATTGCAGATTACTGAAAAAAAAAAAAAAAAAAAAAAAAAAAAAAACTTGGTTTCGCTCATTCGGCCACAAACTGCCGGGCGACGCTGGGAATGACCAGCTGAACACGACAGACAGCTGCTGGGAGCAATGACCAATCATCTCGACATGACATCAACATCCCATCCAGCTCTGCTCGGCTCAGCTTCAATCCGAGAGGTCCATGTTGGGCGTCGTCACCTACGGTGAATCTTCAAGACATTTTGAAGACGAACAAGTCTGAGCACAGACGGTGGTGCTTTTTTTTTTTTTTTCCTGAACAAGTTTGTCCCTTGAAAAATTGGCACCGTGTAGCTTGTACCCCACACGCCAAGGCGCGGACGGTTCTCGATGCAACTCAATACCAGGTCAAGGAGAGGGTTACGATACTACGTGGTTAACCAAAAAAGAAAAAGAAACAGCATTTACACATGGAAACGCTGCATGCGCCCTTTTTTTCCCACTCTTTTCTTTCCCACCCTTTATTTCCAACCCTTGTCCTATAATCTCCAGTCTTATCAGGTACCATTCGGTTGTTGTTGCTCTTCTTTGGGGTTTTCTTTTGTAAAAAAAAACCTTACTTTGTGTGGTTGCCATTTCGATAAATTCGTTCGCATCTGGCCTATTTTCGTCACGACAAATTGCAGGACTGCGCCATTACTGTGGTATCATACAATTAATGGCATGGCAGGAATAACAGGAAGCCCACAATGTTACAACCCGCTCCGGTAGTCGAATTTTTGCCACATGTCCTCCTTGCACGTACTTGCACAGCGAATTTCTGCCCACCCAGTCAGTTCAGTTAGCCCGGATCCTGCGGGCGATGTCACCCAAAAAGTAAACGCGAGTGATGTGGCTGCCTGCTTGCGTGCAACAGTTAGGGACGCTAATTATTTGAAATGTTGCACTGATGTGCTATGGTTGATCTTTATTTGACGTCGATCGCACCCTGGACAGATAGTTTCGCGCCCGAGAATGGCGTGCCCAAGATGCGACTGTCCATTCCCCGATCCCCCAGTTCGTCCCAAAAAGCCTGAAGGAAATAAGAAGAAAAGGAAAAAGAAAGGATAAAAAAGAAAACCCCCCCTTGACAAGCAAAAGAGCCTCCTTTAGTGACAGGGACCCAGGGGGAGTAGCGGTCTGAGATCCTCGATCTTAGCCCCCACGAACCCTGCCAACTTACAGTATGTACGGTACGGTACGTCGGTAGTGAATACAACCACAAAGGTTTGTCGACAACCGTTCACTGTAAAGTTCCCTCGCCACCCCCGTCACAATTTTGGCATGGGCGCAGTTCCCCCCTCCAAAGGATCATTAAAATGATCACAATTGGGTTACGATCAGGCCACAAGAAAAGTCTGTGCCACCCCCTCTGCGGTAGGATGACCCGAATGGTGTGGCTCCTCCAGCCACTGGTGGCTACCTACTCATCATATATTCCAAGAAAGAGGAAAGCATGCAATATACAGGACCCTTTGACATCCCTCCAGTAAATGTGACGGATGAATGACAAAGCACCGATGACCCAATCCGCCGACTGCACGAGACCTCTGTTCCTACCAGGCTTACCTCCACCCCATATCATGACCCGCTAAGTAGTACAACGTAACCCCCTTTATCAAGCATCAATAATCGCGTCTTCTTGCCTTTCCCCTTTGACTTGATGTCTTTTCGTCCCTTTGTTTTATCATATTTTTTTTTCCCCTTCCCACTGTTGTGCTCTTGGCAATTGAAAACGCCCCATATACCGGCCGCGTGGGCCGCCCAAATGATGATTGCAACTGCGGCTTTTATACATGCTGGTACGTTATACGGGAATAGTAAAAAGGAGGCAAAAAAAAAAAAGTCTTGGTTTACTGTATAGCAGCGGGTCATTATAGACCATCCCCATGGAGGGAGGATTATTGCTTCACTGTCGAAATCTCCGACTTTTTCGGACTGTCCAATCGGACCGCCTCGCGGCAGCCAAGATGCGCCGGGACGCGTAGCTTTTTTTTTTTTCTTTGTTTCCTTTTTTTTCTCCGTCGGCCCTTTGGCGGATTGTTATGTGTCTCTTTCTCCGATTCCGCAATTTTTTTTGCGGAGAGCAACAATAGCTTGGTAAATCGAGATGTGGAATCCCATCAAAATGTGATATGTTTCCCCCGAAAAAATGGGGTTAAGAAAAATGTCATTTCGCGTGAGAATACGAGAAGAAAACAAACCAAAACAAGAGGAAGAAAGACAGTCTGCCCACTTACACTCCTTTCAGGCACCCAACAGACGTGCACCACGAGTGGGATGGACATGATATGCTGTGTGCTAGTGCAAAGTTCGACAAGCTTTCGAAATGATCAAAACTATAATAGAAATCGGTCCTTTCAATATGAAGAGAAAGCATCAATAGAACAAGCATCAATTAATTACTTTTGTCTTCTCTTTTTTTTTTTGCTTGTTTTCTTCTGTCTTAGCGCATGCCACGTCGTCCAGACTAGTTCTAGTTCTGAGGGCGCTGCCAATTTCATGATCTCCGATGCCGATGGTCTATCAGGGCACTTTTTGTTTGGACCACTCGACCCCGTTGCTAAAGTTCAAGGTTTACGCTAAACGGGACACGCGCACGCCAGAGTCGTGCAGTCATGTAACGCCGTTGAAGAAGAAACGTCACCGAAAAAAAAATAAATAAATAAATAAATAAATAGAGGCCAACTGGACTTCCTATTTTAGGGTTTGGTCCTCCAAGGGGACCTGCATCAAGCCGATTGCCGTCAGGGTGGGACAGTGGACTTTTTTTCGTTTATTTTTTTTTTTCTTTCTTTCAGGGGGCGTGCGTCTTGTCCTGCAGGCATAGACGAAAGCGGCAGGGTATAGAGGGGCATACTGGACTACGGGGCGCAATAAAATAGGAAAAGAAAAAAATAATAAACAAGAGGCAAGAAAAGATAGGGTGCTTATTGATTGGCGAAACAGCCATAAAAACTGATAAGAGGAAATCTTTGGGGTTGCAGTTGCGACACTCAGGATGTAATCGACTTTGTCCAGAAGCGTGTTGCGTCGGAAGGCGTGACAACCACTGATTATGGAATCCAGTTCTGTCAGGCAAAGAATTTTTGTAGCGCGCGTTATAAAATTGGAGCTCGTGACTGTAGTAACTTGGTCATTGATAGACTTGCAGAAAGTTGGGTCAGAGACAATAACAGAGAGCAAGGTTAGCTAAGAGCGCTAGGAAATGGTATAGCATAGAGCATTGGTGAGACAAGGGGGAAAGAAAAAAAAAAAGTCTAACGATGCAAGTGAGGAAGCTCCTTAGACCAAGCACTCATGGTGCTTCGTTCGTAGCGTATGTAGCGTGAAAAACTACTTGATGTTCAATGGGGATCTTAAGAGACGTGGCTTAAGATCTGCCTATGAAATGTGCGCTCCGCCCTTAGATCGATTTAGCTTGACATTAGCACACCGGCTACGTAGCTTTCCGACAGCGCAGTTGACATTTTGTATCGTCATCACGCAGAGCAGTAGAGACAATTTACACCCCTCTGTCACCTATTCCTTGTTAATCGACAGGGCTGCACTGGTGTTTGTCTTGAAGTCCTTTTTTTTTTTTTTTTTTTTTTTTTTTGGGAAGAACTAGAACCTGGGAATGCGTACGGCTTTCCTGCCGCAAGGCAACCTGCATGGCGCAAAGACTATGCCCATCTTGTAAATGCCGGATACCAGTGGCCTTGTTATGGAAGTACCTGCAGTACATATATCCTTGAGAGTCTGCGGCTCTGGTTGTTATGCTTGTTGTACGAACGATCCGGTGAGTCGGACAGCCTGTGGGGTAATGCGAGATCTGTGAGAAATCATGACGATAGCATATCATTGATCCAGATCGGTAGCTTTGCCAAGATAATGTGACCATCAGGTCGGGCAAAAGGGTCCGCATTATAAACAAAAATATAGGTCACAGCCGATGGTACCATCATTGGCTGGAAATTGGGAATGAGCATCACGAGATCAATCTGTCTAGGTCTATCGAGGTACAAGCCATTAACTCCAAGATATACAAGGGTGGTGGTACATGAGACACATGGTTGGACAAAAAAAGACAGACAAAGGAAAGTGGTAGCCAAGATATGCATGGCTGAACTACTAGAGTCATGAAGGTGCTGCATCATCTGGGTCAGACGGAGATCCATCCGGCTCGATTCCCTTCAGCTCGACAACCGTCATCCCCCGGTTCTGGGTTATCTCGTACTTGCCACCAAGGAAGAGGTCCTTGGCTTGCAATTCCCTTGTGCGGCCCAAGCTCTCAATGTCGGCGATACGTTTGTTTGTCGCCTCGAGGTGTTCGCGGAATCCGGGCTGGGAGCAAATCTCCTTGAAGGCAATGTGCATGGGAACCGAAGAGGCACGAACGTCGGCGGAACTCGTAATGGCGAAGAGGTTCCGTCGGTCAAAGTCGCGGACGAAGTCGGCTCGCGTCATGATCTGCTGGGCCTCGTGAACCGGAAATGAAGGCAGCACATGGCCTTTGACAGGATCGTAGGTATGTTCCATCTCCGTCTCTTTATCCACAAGAGCTAGGGCGAGGACCATGGCAGCAGCCTGTCGTCACAGTTTTTCTTGTTTTAGTTTCCGTTCTTTTCAGGTCAAGGCTGTCCATAGTCTTTCACTTACCGCCCATTTCTGCTGGTCCATCACGTCGTCATCCATGGTCGAGCCAAGAATCCAGCACTGGTTGAGGAACCACGTCTTCTCAATCTGAATGAGTTTGCGACAGGTTTCCAACATGTCCTTGCTTTTGGCCACGCGATGGAGGAAGGACAATCGGCCGCCAACTTGTCCATAGATGCTATCGGCAGTCGCATCATCGATTTCCTGCGCATGGTACCTGTGGATGTTTCCCTGTCAGCGGTCATGTCTGTAAAGGCTGTTTGTGGTATCATAGGCAGCCAAGTCATGGCTTGCTTACCTTCGCCGATATTTCTTCAGAGCGTCTGTAGCCTGCATCTTGGGCAGATCCTGAACGGCGAGAACCTCCATTCGTGTAGCGAGCTGCTTGAAGCGCTCGTAAACCCAGTAATCATCCGAATTGAAGACCATTGTGACCAAGTTGGCCGCTGCCCACTGTTCTGCCCGTTGCTGCAAGAGTTCCAACAAGTCTTTTCCATCCTCGTCGTCACGGAGTAGATGCATCTGGTTGATGATGAGCACAAGAGGCCGGCCGGGCTTCGTCTTTCGGCGCTTCATGGCAACCTTTTCGAGCTTGTTGAGAGCACGCTCAATGTCAAGCAATGCCGTGGTATCCCTTGGTCCTCGCTCGTTGAAGTATCCGCCAATGTAATCCTCGTGGTACTCGTAGTCGAGTGCCTTGCCGAGGCGTATGCGGAACAACTCGAGATCCGCGTGGCAGTCAAGCATGGCGATGCCTTCTCCATCAATCTTTCGCATCGCCTCGAGAAGCATGCTCGTCTTCCCGGTGCCTTTCTCCCCAATAAGGAGATGATAGTGTCCACTAATGCGACCTGCCACAATGGCATCGACCTTGTCTTGCTCCGGTCGAGCCACCCAGTGATGAGAGCCAACCTCGCTACCGTCGGGGTGGTGACCGTGGATGAGCGGGTAAGGCATCCCTTTGCCCAACGCAGCAAGCTCCAAGACTGGGTCGCCGGGTTCAAAGGCATTGGCCATCTTCTTGAGAACAATGGCCTTGTATGTCTTGTGGTAGGCATATCCGGCAATGGCGAAGCCGACGGCCAGCACCACTATGGATGCGAAGGAGGTGGCCGCTGCCTCTGCCATTCGATGGGCGAGATGAAGAGGTGGCGGGGCATCTTTGGCGCTGTTTGGCGCGTCCGGTTGCGAAGAGTAGTATCTCTGAGAAATGAATATTCTGTGAGGTTGGAGTCCTGATGCAAATGACCAGCGATTGTGCCCGAGTCGTACTCTTCTTGCGCTAGACAAGCTGCCAGGGGAGCGACTTATCTCGCCCGCACAATCGAAGACAGCATGGCTGACGCGCTCGGCATTCGGCACATCCGCCCAAGCCAAGGTAAACGATCGTGCAGGCGACCCACACGCGGCAGCCGAAAGCTCTCCATCCTTCAATTCGCGATGTGCCTGTCGCTCGAGAACTTGCAAAGGTTTTGGCCAAAGAGAGGAGGGCTGGAAATGGCGTTTGTCGGATGCACTGCACCGAGCGCCACCTCTCCGACGCGTTGTTTTGGGCCCTCGTCGCAAAGCAGAAGCCTTTCCATCTGCACCAGTAAGCAGCGTCACAAGTAAAGATGGGTCCCCGCGCAGCACCAGGCTTCGGGGGCGTTGGCATCTTGGGAGCCCTCTTCGCAACATGTCGCAGCTCTGCAGCCTTGCCGGCGCACGACACTCACTCTATTGCCAACGCGTTGCGTCACTGTCCAATTGCCTGCATGGTAATGCCAGCATGTCACAAAAACAGCACAGCACAGTCTGGATGGATGTGGGGCGGGCTGTCTGTCACGTGATATGTGACTTTGCGGGCTAAGGTTTGGAATTAATTTAATGAATTAGACTAATTAAACTCTCGACAACCATGCATTCAGGAAGCAGTGCTTGTGCATATATGTCTTGAAGAGTCATACTTGAGTAAACACGGCGAGGGAAAAATATGAAAAAAAGAATAATAAAGCAACACACATAAAGAATAATGAGAGATTGGATAATGGGAACAAATATCTTGTCACTGTGATTCTTACCGGCATAGGTTATTAGCGAAGAGAGGCATTACGATTATTTCCTCGTCATCGACTATTTATTCGAGTTTGATACCTATAGAATTGTTATTGGCAGAAGTTTGCATGCATGAACGGTGGTTCAAAATGCAGACTGGTACCTACCTAGACATTGGTGAGCATTTCGGTAGCTGGTCAAGGTGGGCAGGCAGGCTGGCCCCTCAATAGTCAATACCAAGGTCGGAAGGTACCAAGCATTGAGCAGATCCAGACTGGCACCTTGATAAACTAGACTAAATTGCAGTTTTTGTAGAGGTAGGTATGCTGGAGTAGCCAGGGTTTTGGAGGGTGCCCGGTCAAGTCAGCTAGCCTATGTTGAACTAGATACTGATGATTTCCAAGTTAGAGTGTGCAGCACTGCAGGTATGCAGGTAGGTAGGTCAACCAAAGTGGCAAAGTCCCAACTGCAGTTTTTTTTTGTTTTTAAAGCAAGCTGCAGTATTATAGAAGTATGCTCCCTCAAGTGCATGAGGGCATGATGCACGTAGAATATAACAATCTGGTTGAGAGAAAAGAACGACAAGGTAAACCTATATAACAAGAGCGAGTTCCTCTCTGTAATTTCTCCTTCTGTTGAGCGCTTTGTTTATAAAGATACATCAAGATCTAAAAGCCAGTAGCTCGACAGCTATCATCCATCATCCCTAAAAGTTATCAAAACTCTCTTACCAACATCAAGACTGCCCACCCACCCTAGTATACGACAATCTCACAAGATATCAGCCAAGAAAGAGTGACCCGACAAGCAGATCGTACCTGTGAAATCAGCACACACTCCTTCAAACATCTTCCACTTTACACAGCTCTAAAGTTTTCGGCCAATCAAGCTCCGAGCTTCAGATTCTCCGAGACCAACAAAGTATGTTAATTTTCCTTATTCACCATCTACATCTCGATCTCGCTTGATGAACAGAAAAAATCCCGGCTCAGCTAGTTCAGTACACAAACCCATAGCAATGGCATTCCACTAACCAATACCAGCCCAGATACCAGCATCGCCAACACATCAGCAGCCATGTATACCAGCACTAGGGACGGCCAGAACGGGCAGCACGCCCCCAGCCACTTCGGCAAGCCCACCACCATCAGCGTAATCCTCAACAGCCTGACTTGTGGCATAATACCCAAGGATTACAAGCTGCCGCCCCCTCCGCCCGTGCCCAAGGGTCCTGCTCGGCCCAGTCCACCTCCGGAGCACCTTCGCCCGGGCCCGCGCAGGACTATTTACCCTGACTTACCGCTGAGGGAAAAGGAGCAGCACCAAATCCCCAAGAGAATGCGCCAGCAGCCTCAGACCAGCCACCGCCGCCCTCCAATCCCGACAATATTCCTTACTCCCCCACCTGAGGATGGATGGATTTGAAAAACTGGGGAGAAGTGAGCTGGAGTTATCGGTTTTGTTTTCTTAGGATTGTTGGAGTTTGTGCTTTTTTATTTGACTTGGAATTTCGGGTTTTTGGATCTTTGGGCTTTTGGACAGGCTTTTGGATCTAAGCTACAACCGGCTTTGTTGGGTGTTTTTACATGCGAATTCTAAAATATTGTTTTAACTAAAGGTCATATAACATCTGTGACATGCTGATTGCTGACTATAAAGTGCGCAGAATATCCGCGTAATACTCTACTAATCTACTCTGAGTATAAACGCAAGCTCAAGCATTACCTGCCTCCCATTCAATATCTAAGCTGAATTGTTCAAGGCGTAAAGAGAAGTGGTACGTAGGCAGAACTGGATGTCAAACAGTAGTGGAATTTTGGCCAAAGTAAGTGCAGGAGTAGTTACAAAAGTGAACAAATACGTAAATAAACTGTCAAGCATTTAGGTAGATAGATATATACAAGATGCTTGCCTGCACATTTGCCGTTGTTTTGCGACATGGCTTTGGTGTATATGGCTGTACAACTTCCCGACTGACGAGAGCAAAAGCTTGAAACAAGATTCTATTGGCAAGCCTTGATTCTTTCAAGAATACAAATTACTCCCCGCTTGTGTACTATGCAGTCAACTTGGCGATTTCAGTAGGCGGATTTGAAACTTTGTACCTTTGGCTCGTTTGACGATTGGTCCTCGTGTGAGTCAAGTAGACCAATCAGGAAAATACTTGATGACTTCCTGGTATGTTTGGTGAATAATAATGCGGCATGCTTATTCAGGTATGAGGGAGGTCCCTTGGTCGGAGACTTTGCCGATGGCGATCGGCTGAGTCTCGGCAGCGCTACCAGATCCGATGATCAAGTGCGGAGAAGACCCATATAGTGACAGCAGCACTGGCTGTTGGAAGTGGCCATGTCTGAGGGGCATCATAAGCCTAGATCCGAGATCGCTCTCTGCCAGCTCCTTGAAAAGGCATGAAAGTAACTAAACATAACTATGAGTTATAGATCTGGACAATTAAAAAATCACAATTACACTGACCAAGGAAGGGGGCGCACCAGAACAGGACGTTCATCAAAAGAGATATACAGATTCCTACCAACATGGCCACTTCAACGGAAAAGCCCATTGTTCTTCATCTCGGGGACCCAGTCGAGTTCAACCACGACCTTTATGCGACGCTCGAATCCAAGTTCACCATAATCCGCCCCTCGCTCGAAGAGCGCCAGCGGCCTGCTTTCCTTGAGGCACTACGAAGTGGAAAATGGGGTCACATCGCCGGCTCCTTCAAGCCATTCTGGATCAGCGGCGGAGAGATGGGTCGCTGGGACAGAGAGCTCATTTCCCTGCTGCCCGACACGTTCAAGGTATACACGGCGGCGGGGGCGGGATACGACTGGGCCGACGTGGACGTCATGGCCGAGCGGGGCATCCTTTACTGCAACGGCGCAACGGCGTCGACCGAGGCCGTTGCTGACATGGCCTTGTACCACATCCTCTCCGTCTTTCGCAACATGCAGTGGAGCAACATGGCGGCACGGTCGGGAGATGGCGGCAAGTTCCTCGACGCGCACCGCAACGCACCCTTTGGCGCGCACAACCCGCAGGGGCTTACGCTTGGTATAGTCGGCCTCGGCAACATCGGCTACAGGATCGCTCAAAAGGCGCACAGGGCCCTCGACATGAAGGTGGTGTACGTGGATGTGGTGGCAAAGAGCAAGGAACAAGAGGATGCCATCGGCGGAGCCAGGAGATTCGAAACTATCGACGAGATGCTCGGAGTAGCAGACTGCACAGTGCTCGCTGCGCCAGGTCAGGCAGGGCAACTGCTTGACAGGGAAAGGATCAGCAAGATCAAGAAGGGGGCAAGAGTGGTCAACATCGCCCGGGGCACGCTGATCGACGAGGAGGCGTTGGCGGATGCGCTTGAGAAAGGCGACATCTTTGCGGTGGGATTGGACGTCCACGCCGATGAGCCCAACGTCAACGAGCGCTTGATCAAGAACCGCAATGCAACCTTGACGAGCCATACGGCCGGGGGTGCGCTGGAGACAACAAGCGGTTTTGAAGGCCTGAGCATGAAAAATCTGCTAGCTGTGTTAAGCGGAGAGGCACCCTTGACACCTGTCAACAAGCACTTGATCAAGGGTTAAAAAGGGTCGTAGTGTGGCACTGCCGAGCGTACAGGTGGCGGCAGGTCAAGCTGGATGTGTACTGGTTGGTATATGGGCACAGAATTCGGGCAGCTCTCATCGTAGAAGAAATGTATGCTTTGTGTTGGTGTTCAGATCCTAGGCGGTCCCTCAGTTTCGGTTGAAGAACGGTGCAAATAGTTGCCATGCAGGTTTCTCACCTTGTGCTCAATCCCTCATTGCCAGACATTCTTTTGTTCTTGCGAATGGCTGTTCAGCATGTATAAAAAGGTGTTATGTAGGTCCCTAGACGTAAGCGACTGAGCCTGAGCAACAGAATCCACGAATGAAAAGTTTGGACGCATGAAAGGTCGTCTGCAAGCAGAAGGCGCGGGTGCAAAAGGCTAGTTTCAGGCGGGTGCGTCCAGTTTAGGCGTTCAAGATCACAGAAGTTTGGTGACTGCGCTGACCTCGGCCTAGAAGCCCATGCAAGCACACAAGTCGCTTGCGGTCTTGCTTGAATGGGTGAAAGCAGCTACCATTTTGGCAACAATGGCCAACATGATCGGGAAGGAACGTGGCGCCCCGGTCATGATAGGTAGGAACGAAGCAATCATGTTTTAAGAAAAGCCGTGGGTAACATGGAGTTCGAGCCAGCACCTGCGACACCCAGAAACTACAGCCAAGCTCGAAAGACAAATCTCCGCCATACCCTGCTAGGATAGATCCACTAAAAATCAGCCAAATTGCCGGATACAAGGCTTGAGGCCCCTGTAGGACTCCAGATCCGCAGTTAATGCGCTCAGCTTACCCCGCAAATCTCCAAATTTCCGGCTTGAGCTGCAACTGTCGTCAAGTGGGTTTCCCACCATCTCTCATCTGAGAAGAATTGCATCACATGGATCCAAATCCTCATTGCGACACCATGGAAATTTCTACGGACAAATGTTTCATTGCGACCTTTCAGATGCTAATCCAGGACTATGACGCGTAATACTGAAGATTTTGGTAGCCATGGCCAGGACGGCTCGAACAGTAGCCAAGTTCGTCGCCCGGTGCGGTCCAAGAATGGGTGTTTGACTTGCAGGTATGGGGGGCGCACCAAGTTTGCACTTTCTCAGAGATCGCAGAGTTGCTGATATTTAAGATGAAAACTGAGGAGCAGACGACGAAAAGTCCGCTGTGATGAGAATCGACCACACTGCGGCCATTGCCAAAGATTAAATCTGTCATGTCAGTGGCGTACATCCTCTGCCACGCCCGGCGGCGCCACCCCGAGCTCCGATGCGAGACCAAGTCCTGCAGTACCGAGAACACAGGCCAGAGCCCTTTGCGAGGAGCGCATACCAAGGCTGCCAAATTTCGGCACACATGCCGTACGTCGCTCCGTAAGAGGCCCAGGGAGTCAACAGGGACAAGGACATGAACAAGCAACGCTTCAGACCTCGGGTGTCGACCAGTTCTTTGACTACGCCACATTTCTTTGGGCTGATGGGGGACTCCTAGGCCATACGGAACTGGAGCTTGATAATGAGTGGATGGTAATTGCCCCTCTTGTCATGCACTTGAAAAGCCCAAGGTGCATATGACTAACCACTTGGCATTCATTCGGTCCTGCAGACGCCCGACACTCGGGCGCATGTTGATGTCGATTTTCCGTTGGTCTCGGCGGCCAACCAACCATCTGAGAGCGGAGCTACCAGGCCCGCTGACCAGTCACTCAGCCCACCCACTGCACCCGGGTATGAAACGACGTTTCAAGGTGCGGACGGCGACTTGTTGAGATATTTTGTCAACTCGGTTGTTCCGCCACTTTTAGAGGTTGAGAAGCAGAAGAAATGGAATACTATGAGACATGTACTTCTTTCCATGGCCACCAAATCCTCCATGGTTCGATCCGCTATCCTAGCATTTGCGAGTCTATTGCGATGCCGTCGAGAGACTCCATGGCTACAAACAACACAGGTCCACTATCAGGCTGCAAGTGACGAGCTTTCTCGCGTAGGGGATACCTCCGACCGGGATCTAGCAAAATACAGCAAACAAAGAAAGAACCTACTGGCCACGCTATTTTTTCTTTGCTATATCGACATCCTAGAGGAGAGGATGGATACGACACATGCAAACCTCAAGCGTGCCTACGAGCTGTTCAGTCTTGGCGAAGGTGGTGACTTTCATCCTGTCGAAATGCAAATACTCTCATGGATTCGTCTTCTGGATGCCCGTGCTGTGTCGGCAGGAGGCGAGGGCCTTTTCCTGAACGACAAGGACGAGAGCTTGCTGGTACAGGCCTCGCCAGCAACGGCGGACAACCCCGATGACGAGCCGACACATCCCGGTCATGACATTGAGGATGTTCTATTTGAGGTGCTATACCAGCCTGGCCATATATTCTACCAAAAGGTCCAGTCATTCATGGGCCGCATCTCAAAGATCGATCCATGGCATCGGAGCCGTGGCACCGTTGAGGATGAAACCGACGTGATGAACATAGCAGCCGCCATTCTCAAAGACCTACGTGCTCTATACGATAACAGACCGAAGTTGATGGATCATGCCGTAGCGGGGCAACTGAAAGCGCCACACGTGAGCTTTGAGGTAGCTGCTTCAATCACACGGGCATTTCGAGCATATCTCGCCAACTTCCACGCCAGCAAGGTCCATCTTCATCGTGTGGCATACAAGCACCTGCCGTTGACAGCTGATACGAAGGAGGCGCTTGTGCAGATCCGTCTTCTAGCACAACTCATGGTTGATGAGTCCTGCAGCTACAATGCGCCAACGTCGCCGGGGCAACAGAACATCGACTCAGTAGGATCCAGGACGGGTCAGGAGAGAACCTTAATCAGCGATCCACCAGGACAAACGTCAGAGTCACTTCCAGTTACGTTGTTATGGCCGCTACTAATGTTAGGCTCCGAGGAGAAGGATCCAAATGAGCGAGAGTGGATCCGAGGGCAGATTATCAAGATGGAAACGGTTGCGTCAAACGCCAGGGCCACAGCACAAGTTCTGGAAGAGGTGCAACGGCGTCAAGATTTAACAGGTACCCGCCAGGACATTCGGTCCGTCATGCACGCCGTGTTCAGCCGGATTTGGGCTATTGTATAGGCATCAGTTCAGCGATACTCGACCACAGAATCCCCCCATACAGTAAAGACCTTGAGCTGAATTGGTCTGCTGCAGTAACACCGCCCATACCGTGAGCATGTGTCAATCGCTGTTGGAGTCTTGCGAATCTCTAGCATCGCGGACGTCACGCCCTTGAGTCCGGCAAATTTCCCTTTGGAGCCAGAATCTGCTCGCCTGGTGGTATGCCGACCGAGAAGCGACCCGAGCGGCAATGTTGCCGATGGCCTTCTCCACATAACTCCGCACCTCTCCGCATATCCTCTCTTCTGCAGCAATGACAATGGTGCGAGTCAACAATCTGGGGGCATCTCCATGGGGTAGAATGCCAGCCTGCAGGTTCTCGCGTGTTTTCATTTCTCTGGGGTACCGATGAAAGCAGTCGGATATGTCCCGAAACCACTTTTTGTGGGGCAATGATGTGTCCGTCTCCTCATCCACTGGGGGCTGCAATAATGAGATGCCCTCTAAATGTCATGGCGAGGATTCTTTTGTTCCTCTTCCAAATACTCGTGCCGATTTCAGGAGTTTCGGTCTGGCGTAGTCATTTATCTCGCTATCCTCGCGGCCCCTCACGCTCAAGACTTGGTTTCCAACAATGGCAGCGAATCAAGCTGATGTGGCAAAGGTGCTGAAGACGCCTGGAGGCAATCTTCACCTTGAGACGGTTGATGCAGATCTGAAGGTTACCGAAAATGGTGTTCTCATCGAGGATCGAGAGCGCAAGGAAAAGACGTTAGTGCGCAAGATTGACAGACGCATGATGCCGCTAATGATGTTACTCTGTATGGCTTTTGGCTCCTCATCCAGCTTTGAGTCTTTATTGACATAGCTGACGATCAAAAACAGATGTCCTCAACTACATCGACCGCAACAACATCGCGACTGCGCGTCTCGGCAGCTTTGAGAAGGATATCGGTCTTCGTGGCACCCAATACAACACTGTCATTAGTATTTTCTTCGTCGGCTACATCCTGACACAGATCCCAACCAACATGATCCTGAACAAAGTTCGGCCGTCTCTATTCCTGCCAGCCGTCATGATCTGCTGGGGTTCAGTCAGCGCGTGTACGGGCGCAGTACAGAACTACTCTGGCATGATAGTCCTGCGTTTTATGTTGGGATTTGTTGAGGCACCCTTCTTTCCTGGTGCCCTCTTTCTGTTCAGGTAGGTTGATGCCGTTTTGGTTCCCATTCTCACGGTCAAGGGTTGCAAAACACTCAGTTGCGTGGGATTTTCCTTACTAATAGCCATGTTGTCTTGTTTTATAGCTGTTGGTACACCAAAAAAGAGCTCGCCAAGCGAATCTCCATCCTCTTTGCGGCAGGACAAATGGCCGGCGCCTTCAGTGGGTTTCTGGGCTCAGCCATTATGGGTGGCATGAACGGAGTTGCGGGACTGGCTGACTGGCGCTGGCTTTTCATCATCGAAGGTGTGATGACCATACCGGTGGCCTTTCTGACGTACTTTGTCGTTCCTGATGTAGGTCTTAGCCTTTGGGTCTGCCAGCTGCTTTCAATCCCTTTGATAGGTCGCTCGGTGCGGCGGACACTAACCAGCCATATGAATAGTACCCAACCAATACCAAGTGGCTCAGCGACGAGGAGCGTGTTCTGGCCGTGCTGCGTATTGCAGAGGAAGCAAACGAGGAAGATGACCGAGAGGAAGTGTCAGCGTTCCAAGGCCTCAAACTTGCGTTCACTGACATAAGCCTGTACTTGATCTGGATGATGCAGCTTGGCCTCAACACCGCCGCGGCATTTACCAACTTCTTCCCAACCATTGTTCAAACGCTGGGCTACCCGCAGCGCGAAACTCTACTGCTCAGCTCGCCCCCGTACGTCTTTGCTGCGATTCTAGGTATCAGCAACTCGTGGCACAGCGACGCCAAGCGCGAGCGGTGGCTCCACATCCTTTGGCCGCAGGTTTTTGCTTGCGTTGGCTTCATCATCTCGGCCACGACTCTTAACGTGGCGGCGCGATACACGGCCACCTTTATGATGATGAGCATTTACGGTAGCTTCGGTGCGATCCTGTCTTGGGTGTCAACGTCGCTGCCGCGCCCATCTGCCAAGCGCGCTGTGGCCTACGCCTTTGTCAACGCCATGTCGAATCTCGCGTCTATTTATGCCAGCTACTTTTACCCGGCAACCCAGGGTCCGCAGTACTGGCAGGCCAATATCGCGAATGTGGCCTTCAGTGGCATGTGCATCGCCATGGCCACCACGTTGAGGTTCTACCTCTCCTGGAGGAACAAAAAGCTGGACGAAGCCAGCGCCGAGGACATGGCTGCCGAAGGGACGGCCAACGGCACCAAGACGCAGGCGCTGGCAGCAAGATGGCAGTGTCACCCCGATTACCGTTATACACTATGAAGACGCCTAAAGGAGTGGGTATCCATCTATTCGGCCCATATCGGATTTTATAGCCGTGGCCAAGTCGCGACGGACATGAGTTGTAGCCGACGAAAAGATTAGCATTTTTCTTCTTGTGGAATTTTTTTTTATTTTTTTTATTTTTTTTTTCTTTTTTTTAGTTCAAGTGTTTCATAAAATGAGGTGCAATTGATCATCCATATCCAGCTTCAATTACGATTAGCTGCTTCGCCAGTACTCGTCTCTAGTGTAGCCCCAGAAGTTCACCGCCGTCTAGGCAACAATGTCCCCCCGCCAAGCTACTGTGTCTGATTGGACCCGGACGCAGGCACCACTGCTGCCTGTCTTGGGGTTGGAGCAGGGGACGAGTGCATTCTAACGACAACTTTGCTTACTCTATATAATGTAGTGCGGGAAAAACCGCATCAGTCTTCAAAAATCTCGCCAAAGGCATTGCCACAAATCATTTCATAACAGAACGCACCATGGCCTCACTGAGCACCCTCGCAGGCGAAATCCTTTCGACAATTGTGTCCTACCTGGATCCTTGGACCCCCGGCTTCAGCCACGGGGAGGATAACAATCGCATCTACGATGCCGACTTCAACAGTCTCGACGACCTGCGCAACCTGCGCCTGACGTGCAGGGCCCTCCATATAGTCGCAACCCGGCAGCTCTTCCGCGCCGTGCGCCTGCGGCCCAGCGACGAGTCGGCCGAGAAGTGGGGCAACATCGCCGACTCGCCGACCCTGCGGGCCCACGCCCGGGAGGCCATCGTTGACTCGGCGATGAGCGAGGACGTCGACCCCGAGGAGCCCTGGGAGCCGCCAGAGTCGTGGGCGGCCGCCCTGGGGCGCCTGGGCGATTTCCCGCGCGTCGAAGCCGTGGCGCTGCACTTCTCGTCCCAGTGCGCCGCCGAGGCCGGAGACTTTTGGGACAAGGAGGTGGCCGAGACGGAGAGCGAGCGGTCCGACGTGCTGGACATGGTGTTTTGCGCGCTGGCCTGCGTCAACGACCTGCCCGACCATGGCATCCGGGCGCTCAGCGTCAAGAACCTGCAGAACATTGTGCATGAGGGCGCCGACGGCGAGGACTTCAAGTCGGTCGTGTCGCGGCTGAAGGAGCTCCACGTCAGCATCTGCACCGAATCGGACAGTGCTGCTCCCGAACACACCATCACGAAGTCGGCAGTCAAGTCCTTCTGGGCCCCCGGGGGATTCGTCGACAAATGGCTCAAGCCCGCGGCGCAGAGCCTGACCAGCCTAACGCTATACTGCGACGCCTACTTTGGCCTTCTTCCCGAGTTCGACACCTGCGGGATCAGCTTCCCCAACCTGCGGGCGCTGTCGCTGGGCAACTTCAACCTTGCCTACGATTGGCAGGTTGACTGGATCGTGTCGCACAAGGGGTTGCGGACGCTGTGGCTCGACGACTGTCCCATAGCCCACTACTTTGAAGTCACCTACTACGGCTTAGAAGAATTCCGTACAGGGGAGCTCACGAAGCTGCCGCGGGCCGGGTCTTCTGAAGAAGTGTACGTTAGTTCTCTGAGATGGTCGGACGTGTTGGACAAGATCCGCGAGGGCTTGCCGGAGCTGAAGGACTTTCGACTGGCGCATGGCGCTTGGGATGTGGTACGTGATGCGCCCCCGTTCCCCATAGAAGACAACCCAGTAATGCTGGTATGCTAAACTATGAGACGAATGACAAAAAAACCCCCCTCCATGCAGGACCAAGCCTTTGAGCAGCGCCACGACCTGGGCCTCGATCTCCTTGAGAAGCGCTACATGGCCTTTAACGGTGGCATTGGTCCCTCCCAGTGGGTTGAATGTCGTGAAGGTTACAATATCAAGCCCGATGGGAGTTACGAACAGTATCTCTGCTACCAGGGTGCCTTTGATGAGGAGGTCCTCCCGCCCAATGTGGCGGATCCAGCTGTGGAGGAGGCAGACAAGAAGGCATTTGCGAGATTGTTGGCTGGCCTGTCCCTGGAGTCGTGAGCATCGAGGCGGTCTTTCTTTTTCTTGTTGTGACAACAGACGGCGACCTTGCAGTGGGGTGAAGCCCGCTTTTTTCTTTCCCACATGATCCACGACCAAGACCAATTTCGTAGGCGAAGTTGGTAGTGGAGCCTTGGACAAGCTCCAGTATACATCGAGGACGTTGAAAAAGGCTCCGGGTTCACGGTTGAAATGAGCTAAAAGCTGCCGCTCATGTAAATGTGTCTCGGGACCAGGTTGTTCCTGGGTACATGATCAAGATGTTGAGATTTGTGCATGATCGGCCAGACATCTGATGGCTCAATGGATTCCATAATTTAGACAAAGGCCAAGTTTAGCCAGAAGTTTTCCCAANAAAAAAAAAAAAAAAAAAAAGAATTGTCCAGATGCATCAATGTCTATCATTCGTGAATTGTTATAAAATATACGTTTCTCCTATTATGAACAAACGCAACTTGAGCGCGGAGCAAAATATTTTTGGTTGGTTGAAGAGGATCATGACGCTGTGACAGGACGTGACAACCGACGACGGCGGTGCGGGGTGATGATGCGAGGGATTGGTGCATTTCTCTGGGGAACAGAACAATGCTACCTTTCCCCAGGAAAATTTACCTAGCAAAATAGCCGATACGCTCAACCGTAAAGTCGGTAATACGAAAGGCTCAGTGACCCACTGGACCACGTGTCGCAGCAAATTTTCGACGTCCAGTCACTGTTTCAATCCCCATGAAAGACGTGGTTTTCACAGCAACAAATATCATTGTCTGCGGTCAACTGTCTACCAGTGAGTTGCTCAATGATTGCTCAGTGGCTGCGAACCTATATTTATTTATACCGCACAATCTCAGCTCTGAGAGCTACAGGAGAAAGACCTCGTCAACAAGGTCCAAACTCTTCCAACAAGTTAGCGGCCCTCCCACATTTTGGGGGTCAGCTCCCACTGCCGAAGATTAAACGAACCCACTCCAATGCGTTTGCTAATGTACCCCAACCTTTGCCCAACCCAACCCCCTCACCCCTCCGCACCACGAAAAATCCTGGGACCACCGCCGACATATCGTCATAGGTAGGTACCGTGGTGAAGTTCCCGTAGCGCCTTCACTGGGAGCTGACTCGGAGGAGGTAAGCAAACTACTGCTAGTCACCCGGAAATATGACGGACGACTCGCTTGGCCAGGATGGCCTCGAGAGCCGAACCAGTTTGTCCGTATGCTCCCCCTCAATAACGGGTCCCGGTTTGTGGACGAAAATCTCCCTGCTTCCGGATCAGTTCTAGTCTTCGTCTTGGTGCTCGGCATGAGAGGAGTTCTTAAATCTCGGACAAGACCCCGAGGTCGGTGAGCAGAAAGAGCTGTCTGGTGTCCATCCATCGTCTGTCTGCCTTTTTTTTTCCTTCTCTTTTCTTCCCACAGGTCACCAAGACATCTATCGTCCTTGGCGCAACACCTAGAAAAGATGGCTCGCACCTCGTGGAAACTGGCACTCCTTGGTGCCTTGCCGGGACTGTCGTCTGCAGCTCTACCCACTGTTGTAGGGGACTCGTGCAACCAGTATGCCGGGGTTGCCAACGCGACGACCGGGGTGACCAAGTGGCTTGGGATTCGATATGCCGCCCCGCCCGTTGGTGCTTTGAGGTTCATGCCTCCTCAAGATGCGCCTTGCCAGACGGGTGTTCAGAACGCAACAGAGGTAAGTAGCAGCAGCAGCAGCAGCAGCAGCAGCAGCAGCGCTCCTTATTGGTTTTTAGACTTGGTCTCCAACTCGCTCAGCAGTGCATGCGGTGGCTAAAAAAAAAGCACATGTATACATATATAGCATGGGCCAATTTGCATAGGAACAGGAGAAACCGAGAGTCCTACTCGCTCTGAAGACTGTCTTTTTCTCGACGTCTACGCGCCGTCTAACGCCACGTCCACTTCCAAGCTCCCGGTTGTCATGTTCATCCAGGGCGGCGGCTTCAACAAGAACTCCAACCACAACTACGACGGCACGGGGCTGGTCAAGGCTGGCGGTTACGATCTGATCGCCATAACCTTCAACTATCGCGTCGGGCCCTATGGCTTCCTCACTAATGGGGACCAGGTCGAGCCCAACAACGGGCTGAAGGATCAGCGCAAGGCGCTCCAGTGGATAAAGAAGAACATTGCGCAGTTCGGCGGCGACCCAGACCACGTCGTCCTCATCGGCGGTTCGGCGGGAGGGGCGAGCATCTCCCTGCACCTGATCGCGTACGGCGGCAGGGACGAGGGCTTGTTCCACGCCGCAGCCGCCACCGCGGTGTCGTTCGCGACGGTGCTTACCGTGGAGGAGTCCCAGTACCAGTACGACAACTTTGCCGTCCTCGCGGGCTGCGCAGTCGCCGACTCGCTGGCCTGCCTGCGGTCAAAGAACACCTCGGAGCTGCAGGCCGCCAACCAGCCGGGCCCTTACCCGGGCGCCGCCCAGACGCCGCTGTACATGTGGAACGCCGTGCTCGACGGTGACATGCTGAGGGAGCTGACCTATACCGCCTTTGAAGAGGGGAGGTTCCTCCGCGTTCCAGTCATTTTCGGCACGGCAACAAACGACGGGCGGTCTTTCGCGCCCCGAGGAACCTCGACTCTCGGCCAGAGCAACACCTTCCTGAGGAACCAGTTCCCGTACGTGACCATCGAACAGCTCGGCAGGATCAACAGCATGTATCCAAACGAGAACAACACCTGCCCCGACACAGGCTGCTACTTTGGGCAGGCCAGCGCAGCCTACGGTGACATTCGCTACATGTGTCCTGGGATGTGGATCTCTTCGATATATGAAAAGTTTGGACAGGGCAGCAGGTCGTGGAACTACCGATATGACGTCGAGGACCCGAAGTATATGGCCTCAGGAGAGGGTGTGCCGCACACGGTAGGTTGTGGTTTTACCATCTGGAACCCGCGTTGACGACCGTGATTTATTTATTCTTGAGCTGACCAATGATCGACCGACGCATGACGGAAAATTCAGGCCGAGATCCACGCCATCTTCGGCCCCGAGTACACTCTCGGTGCGGCAGCGGCAAGCCTTTACCCCGGGCAGAGCAATGCGCACGCCGTCGAGGTCACGCAGGCATACTGGACCAGCTTCATCAGGACTCTGGATCCCAACAAGCACAAGCTCGCCGACGCGGTCCATTGGGATACCTGGACCGACGCAGATCACAAGCGATTGCTCATCTCGACGGGCGGCAAGTCGAGCATGGAGGTTGTGGACGGCAAAACGCGGGAGCGGTGTGAATATATCACGTCGATTGGTGTTGCTATCAAGCAATAAACAATATGGGTAGAGTAGATAAAAAAAAAAAAAAATCAAAAAGAAAAGACGCTGCGATAAAGTCGTGTTCAGATTTCCTCTCTTTGCGGGTTAGGGTCATGAGCATGGGGCCTCGGCATTATGGTGGGGAAACCATCGGTCGTGCTGCTCGATTTTGATCTGCCCCGGATAGTGACAAGGTTGTTTTACCGAGGTATGGGGGTCGGGAATGACTGCCAGGACAAAGGTTAGTTAGTGGCCTTTTGTTAGGTTGACCGTTGGATGGATGGATAGGAGTCGAATGTTGCTGAGATGTGCATTTGATTTTGTTTTTAATTAGATTCCTATACGACATTTTGTACGTTCGAAATAGGTTCCCGATCAACAGCGTAATTTCGGTCGATTCAACTCTAATTCCCGGACCCCTTATCCGCCTTTGTTTGGGGGTGTTAGGGAAGATTTTCGAATAACGTCATCCGAACTCTGACTGGGTGCGCCTCATCCACAATCACATTTTGCAGTGGAATTGGACAAGCCAAACTATTTGTTTATTATTATTACTACTAGAATTCATCAGTCCTTCAGACTTTTCGCACAGACTATATCGACCAACAGAACAAATGTCGAGAAGTAACGTGTCCGTCGTGCTGGCCGAGCGGCCCAAGCCCAAGATCATCCCGGGTAAAACCTTTGCCAAGAAGGTGCAGCCGGCGCCCACTGAGGCCGACCTCAAGGATGGAGAGATCTTAGCCGAGACGCTGTACATTGGCCTTGACCCAGCTATGCGTGGATGGCTGAACGGTGAGTCGCAGCGAAACACGATAACTCTCAATCTTACCAAAAGAAAAAAAAACGAGTAGGCAGCTAAATAAGCCAAACAAAACCAAAAAAAAAAAAAAAAAAAAAAA
>NC_043744.1:3430970-3436284 GCF_004337985.1 Pyricularia pennisetigena
AAAAAAAAAAAAAGAAAAAGAGACGAAAATTTGATGAGCGAATACGGTGAAGCAAGTTCTCAACTAATCTGAATCATGATTCCGTCTCTGTGTAGTTGGCGGTGAGATCCTTGATTTGGCGCTGGCTCGCGCTAAGAAGCACGCGCGGTTCGTCATGTGCGGCGGCATCAGCACCTACAACGCTAGCGAGGTCCGCGGGCCAAAGGTGAGAACTCTTCGTTCCGTGGAAATCTAAAATGTACGACGTCACAGGAATAAATTCTAATATTTGCGGGGACAAAAAATAAAAAAAATAGAACATCAACATGGTCATCGCCATGTCCATCAGGATGCAAGGCTTTATTGTTTTCGACTACATCAAGGAGTACGCACAGGCGCGCCAGGATCTAGCCAAGTGGCTTGAAGAGGGCAAGATTAAGCGCGGGGAGACGATTGTGAAGGGCGGATTGAATGTCATTGAGCAGACGCTGGTTGATCTATTCAACGGTGTCAACAAAGGTGAGTCAGAGTCAGCGGCTGCCCTTTTATTACCCTCGGAATCGCAATTACCATTACTAACACCCTGCGCGTGCTTATTTGAAAAGGAAAACTGCTCGTCGAGGTCAAGAATCCGGATTCTGCAAAGCTGTGAGGGGCAAATTAACCAGATGCGGATGAGGCGGGGACTAAATGAGGCGGTGGCTGTCTGTTTGGTCAGATGTCAGGAGCAGAATGTGATGTTCGCGGCCCCCTCTTGTCGGATAGATTAGAGCCATGGTACTCTGTAAGCTTGTTTGTTACTTTGTGGCCTGCAGAGACCCTGAGCGTCGCAATTTTAGTCCTAAAAAGGAAACAAAAAAAGCCACGACGATTCCTCGAGCAAATAATCCAAGTCTAGAATCTACTGTAGGTCCTGAGTCTAGATAGAGTCCATACATGAATGCCGCAGCTGCACTGTATTTACTGTATTGTAACGCTGACGACTTGCAGAATTACTACAGTGAACGGGATTTCTTGACAAGTGGACCGGCGGAGGATAACCATTCTCGGCATTCTCTTACTCGATCGTTACTCGATCAAAAACCTCGTCCATCTCCCCTTGAACTCAAAAGGACGTCAGATGGATGCCGAGAGCGGCCTCAGCTTCCGTGAGCTGATTGGCTGGATAAGGATCTCGCGAGACCCTGCCCCACCCCTGCAATCAATCAGTCTTAGATCAATGCAACCGCCGCAGATGCAGCCTGAAGACAGGTTGACAGGGTTCCAAGGTGAGAGAGGAAGGAAAAAAGAAAAAAAAAAAAAAAAAAAAAAAAAAACCCTCCCTACCACATCTAGGCAGGCACTCTGTAATTAGTACGTACCTCCGTATCTTTTGCCGAGCCAATTGGCAAACATCGATAAGCCCGTCTTTTGCATCTCCAAGGTTTTTTCTGTGTTCGCTTTGACCACGCGCAGCCCTTCTTAGCTTTTCCTTTTCCCTTTGTTCTCTGTTTCTGTTTTGTTTTGGTTTCCAGCCCCGTCAAGGATTCCGATCCATAATCGTCTCCCATCATACGGGTTCGGTGGATGAACGCTGGGGTCTGGCGTTGTTCCAGATCATTCGTCGAGACTTGGGTAGTAAGAACATATGCCGGTTCAGGCTGGTGGGTACAACGAACCCCCAGTCCCCTGGATTTCATTGCCGCAGTACCACACACCACACACACACCGTACTAGCACAATGGCAAAAAGTCGGCGGCGTCGGAGAGGGCGAAACGGGCCAGGTTGCCTGCGTCGATAGGAGACGCTATTGCCGAATCGTCCCCATTCTCCAGAGAAAGACGCCGGCTCTGCCCTAACGACGGGCCTGTCCGCCTCTTCTTTGCTGACTCGTGTAGTCACATAAAAACGTTGCTGCCCCTAGCCTGCGTTCCCTTTTGTTGCAGAATAGCAATGTCCACGGACATGTCCTTTTTCTCATCTCGTATTCTTATCTCACCCAGGTTACCTCTGTCGTCCCGCCTTTCTGCTCACAAAAAAAAGAAAGAAAGAAAGAAAGAACATCATAGAAGCACAAGCCAGTCTTGTCCTTGCATACTGACAGCCAAGTAGGTTGGCTTTTGGCGGGCCACCAATCTGCTTTGTTCTCTCTTATCAGCAAGTTACCCGCAGTTCTGGGCATATCTGCGATAAGGCTTGCCGTCATATCTTTGGTGGCACGCGAGCTTGGGGCTTGGCTACTTTGGGCTTGTCGATCGGACGGTTACCATCATATCGAAGCTTCTTTGCTAGCCCGCTCGGATCCCTGACTGCCACAAATAGATTCTCTTTTGGTTTGAACGTTCGCACTTTTTTTATTGTCGGGGTGGAAGCCTGGGTTTCATTCTGTCAAGCAAAAACCGCAACCACAATCCTAAATAACCTGCACCAAATCCCAAAGATGGGATCCCAAGTTGAACCACTCGCTGTACTGGTGTCCAGCCGGGCAGTACTCACCCTCGATGACGACAGTCTCGTCCTCTCTCCAGCAACCATTACCATCTCCCCGACCTCTGGCAAGATCATAGGCATAGTGCCAACAATACTACCACCAGACTCTTTCCCATCCTCGGTAGCATATATTGACAAGTCACCAAACCTTTTGCTCCCTGGATTAGTCGACGCTCATGTTCATCTCAATGAGCCCGGGAGGACGGAATGGGAGGGCTTCAACACGGGCACGCGAGCTGCCGCATCTGGGGGCGTCACCACGGTCATTGACATGCCCCTGAACGCCATCCCGCCCACCACGACGGTCGCAAACTTTCGAGAGAAGCTCAAGGCAAGCATCGGGCAGTGCTGGGTCGACGTAGGTTTCTACGGCGGCGTGATCCCGGGTAACGCCCAAGACCTCCTTCCACTTGTAGACGCGGGCGTCCGTGGGTTCAAGGGATTCCTGATCGACTCCGGAGTCGACGAGTTCCCGGCCGTGTCGTCCAAAGACATTGCACTCGCGATGAAGGCGCTCAGGGATGCGCCGACGACGCTCATGTTCCACGCGGAAATGATACCTCCTATCGCGGACAGCGTCGGCGACTCTGTCCAGTCGTCGGAACCACCACTCGCCCCCAAGGGCGAACTGACGGCGTACAGCACGTTCCTCGAGTCGCGGCCGCCCGAGTTCGAGACGTGCGCCGTGAGCGAAATCCTGAGCATGACGGACCTCGCGCCCGATCTGCACTTGCACATCGTACACCTGTCGGCGACGGAATGTATCCCTCTGCTGCGCGAGGCGCGTCAAAAGGGCGTCAACGTCACGGCCGAGACGTGCTTCCACTACCTGGGCCTGGCGTCGGACGACATCGAGGACGGCGACACGCGGCACAAGTGCTGCCCCCCCATCCGCAGCAAGAGCAACCAGGACGGCCTCTGGAGCGAGCTGGTGCGGGCCGACGAGCACGACGGCGTCATCAAGACCGTCGTCAGCGACCACTCACCTTGCACGCCCGAGCTCAAGCTCCTGCCCAGCCACCTCGCGCCGCCGCCCGTGAGGCCGCCGTTTGCGCACCACTCCGACTCGGGCATCGACGTGTCGTTCAACCCGACCCTCAAGGGCAAAAAGCTGGAGGCGAGCAGCAGCAGCATCAGCAGCAGCAGCAGCAGCAGAGAAGACTCGCCCGTGCACACGGCGCAGGGCGACTTCTTCGCGGCTTGGGGAGGAATCTCGTCGGTCGGGCTGGGGCTTCCGATCCTCCACACCATGGCGACGCGGCGGGCGCAGCGGGGCCTCGAGGCGCCGACCATCGTCGACATGGTCCGGCTGACCAGTCAGGCCACGGCCAAGCAGGTCGGGCTGGCGCACCGCAAGGGCGGGCTGAGGGTCGGCATGGACGCCGACGTGTGCGTGTTTGACGACGCGGCCGAGTGGGCACTGCGCAGCGGCGACATGAGGTGGAAGAACAAGTGCTCGCCGTGGGAGGGGCACGAGTTCAAGGGCAGGGTGCTGGAGACGTGGGTCAGGGGACACAAGGTGTTTGAGTACGGTGGCAAGAACGGAGGCTTCGTCGGGGGCGAGCCTGTGGGAGAGGCCATCACTGAGAAGAGGACTGCATGATTTTTTTTTTTTTTTTGTTTGTGGTCGGTTTGGGAAGTTCTTTCTTCTTCCTCTTTTTTTTCCCTTTTCTTTTTTGGGGGCTAGGGGATTTTTTTTTTTTTTATGATTGTAAGTTATACCAGGATATAGCAGGCATGGCATTGATTAGATTTTTGTTTCTGTTCATTTCCATGCTTTTGTTTTCATTGGGAGTTGTGGGTTTCCAAACTGCGGGGGATGAAAAGCCACACGGGACGTTTGTTTGTCTCCCATACATACTGTGATGGTGACTGTCGACCGTGATCATACCGTCACACCAAAAAAAAGACGCCATAATGCATCATGGCATCGTCATGCATGTCGTGCTGTGGATGAAACTGATGATAGGACAGAACGAGTTGTAAAAAAGACTTGAAGGGTTGGTCCGTCTTTTGACATACCATCCTGTATGTAGATCAAAACCATTCAATCGCGGGCTTTACAATTTGACAGACTTCCACAAACAAACAAATTACAGTACCGGTGCTTTATGCTGGGCGTTTTCTAGGCTACTGTGGAACATACAAATCCATTACGTGAACACGCTTGGGATGAAAAAGGGATGCATGCAACTGGTCATATGAACCACATAGCATGGATTGATTGTATGAGAGGAAAAAAAAAATAATAATAATACAGTTGCACTTACCATCTGGTATTTCAACTTTTTGGTTTAGGACTTTTGTCATGGATACGATCTCGAACATTCCGTGCAGGTCCGAATTGAATGCACGCGACAATTAGAACCTGCGGGGTCGGTCATGACATTCTTCCTAGTGGACGCCACCAGAACTACGGCTTCGCAGCACCCGTCGGGTCTAACGGTAATGCAGTATGTATGCACAGTTTTTGCTTCTTTCTGCACGACGCGGTGTCAGGCGCGGCTCGAATTGCCGAACAAGAAAGAAAATAAATTGAATTTGACGTCGATTCACTTTTTTTTTTTTTTTGTTGCTTTTATTTTTATTTCCGTTTTACTTTTTCTTCTGTTGCTTATCCATCGTAAACCAGACGACGCACGTACAATTCCAGGTCCAATACCACAAATCGGCGCTCGGGTGCTTCCACCTTGAATTTGTCCGGCCGAAACACACAGCTTGCGTCTGTCTCGGTGATGGAAATGGCTGAATGGGGAAATTTTCTGGGGGATGCCCGGCCATCAGCGGGTTTGCCGTTGGACCGATTTGGGCAAGGGTAGGCCCTGACAGCTCTCGTTTGCACAAAAAAAAAAAAAAAAAAAAAAAA
>NC_043744.1:3439204-3459373 GCF_004337985.1 Pyricularia pennisetigena
AAAAAAAAAAAAAAAAAACAATGACCTCTTCTTTTAGTGGCTGGTTTTGACCGAGAAGCACACAAGTTCCTGACCTTTTTTGCCGTCAACTTCCTGAACCACTACATCGCCGTCACCTGCGCCATGGCATGCATTTCTGCGATTCGGAATTTCCCCGGAGCAAGTCTGCTTGCCAACTTGAACTACACGCTCCAGAGCATGGCCTGCGGCTTCTTCATCCAGCCCAACACGATCCCTGTCTACGTCCGCTGGCTGAAATGGATCACTTATACGTTTTACGTCTTTGGCTCCCTGTGCGGCAACGAGTTCGAAGGCAGCTTCTACGACTGTCCCACTAGCAACAACCCCAACGATCCAAACTGTCGACCGTACACGGGTGCCTTCATCATGGACGCGCTGGGATTCCCGAGAAACTGGGTTTGGAAGCCCATAGTCGCTCAGGTGGCATTTGTCATCTTCTTCTACGGCGCTGCTGGTCTCGGGCTGCGGTTCCTCAAGGCGGAGATGACCATCGCTCGGTCTCGTACCAGCGAGACGGATTTGTCGTTTGGCAAGGAGAAGATGAACGCGCGGTCCATCGCCGAGGTCAGGGCCATCGATGTCGGGCTGGACGATTTCACGCTCAACCTCGAGAAGAAGACGGCCTTGGGCAGGAAGCTCCCGACCAAGGTCATTCTCAACCCCGTCACCACGACCTTCAGGTCGGGGCAGATCAACGTCATCATGGGCCCCTCCGGGTCTGGCAAAACCTCGCTGCTCAACGCCATGGCTCTTCGACTCCGCAACACCATCGGCACAAAGTACCGACGCTCGGGCAAGCTCTCGTTCAACGGCGCCGAGCCCTCCGATGCCGTCATTCGGTCTTGCTGCTCCTACGTCTCTCAAGACGACGACGCCCTCTTGCCCAGCCTGACGGTGCGCGAAACTCTGCGGTTTTCTGCCGGCCTGAGGCTCCCGTCGTGGATGAGCAGAGAGGAGAAGAACAAGCGCGCGGAGGAGGTGCTGCTCAAGATGGGCCTCAAGGACTGCGCCGACAACCTCGTGGGCAACGATCTCATCAAGGGCATCAGCGGTGGAGAGAAGCGGCGCGTCACCATCGCCATCCAGATCCTCACCGACCCTCGCGTCCTTTTGCTCGACGAGCCAACCAGCGGCCTGGATGCCTTTACGACCCTGTCGCTGATGGAGCTGTTTGCCGGACTGGCCAGCGAAGGGAGGACCTTGATCCTGACCATCCACCAGGCTCGGTCCGACCTCTTCCAGCAGTTTGGCAACGTTCTGCTGCTGGCCCGCGGTGGCTCTCCCGTCTACTCGGGCCCGGCGGCGCAGATGGTGGAGTATTTTGCCCGCCATGGATACCGCTGCCCGGTCAACAACAACCCGGCCGACTATGCTCTCGATCTCATCACCATCGACCTGCAGCACGCCGAGAGGGAAGCCGCCAGCAGAGAAAAGGTCCAGAGGCTGGTTGAGGGATGGAAGACGTTCGCCGAGGAGCAAACGCGAAGACGGCTGGAGCAGGAAGACAAGGAAAAGGCAAAGGCAGGCGGAGGCGGCACCACTGCCAGCGGTGTTCTCGCCCCGTATCCGACCAGGCTGTCAGACATTCGCGAAGCCGAGGAGCCAAGATCCCCCTCCGAGTCTGGTGCGCCGCCTCCTTCGGGCCAGCAGCCAGGCGCCCGACCAGACCCAGACCCGGCTTTGTTCTCAACCACCTCGCACCGCCGCTCTTTTCACAAATCCAAGCTTGCCACGCCGGCCGAGCTGGGTGCCATGGTGCGCAAGCGAGCGAGCTTCTTCACGGCCTTTCCGATCCTGCTGCACCGCGCCACCATCAACTTTCGCCGGCAGCCGCCGCTGATGGTCGCCCGCATGATGCAGGTGCTCGGTCTCGGCATCATCCTGACGCTCTTCTTCGCGCCGCTCAAGTCGGACTACTATTCCGTCCAGAACCGGGCCGGCTTCGTGCAGGAGATTGCCGCCTTCTACTTTGTCGGGATGCTGCAGAACGTCGCCGTCTACCCGGCCGAGCGGAACTGCTTCTACTCGGAAGACGACGACGGCGTCTACAGCGTCGAGGCCTTCCTGGCCACCTACACGCTCCTGGAGCTGCCCTTTGAGCTCCTCAGCTGCATGTTGTTTGGCGTGCTTGCCGTCTTTGCCGTCGGCCTGCCGCACACGGCCGAGATTTATTTTGTCTGCACCTTTGTCTGCTTTGGGATTGTGAGCTGCGGCGAGAGCCTGGGCATGATGTTCAACACTTTGTTTTCCAACCACACCGGGTTCGCCATGACTTTGACCAGCGTTTTCCTCAGCATCTCAAACGCTATGGGTAAGTTTCTTTGGCCTTTTTTTTTTTTTTCTAGAAGCTGACACCAAAAAACAGGAGGAATCATGTCCATCGACATGCCCGAGATTTATGACGCCTTCAACCACATCAGCCCCGTCCGCTTCGCCGTCTTGGCACTGGCGCCCCACACGCTCAGGGGCGTCCAGTTCTCGTGCGAGGCCTCACAGCGTCTTCCCAACGGACGATGCATCATCTCGACGGGCGAGGACGTCTTGGATCTGTACAAGCTCAACGTCAACGGCACGTTGAATCTCGGACTGTTGATGGTTCTTGCGTTTGCGTATCGCGTTGTGGCATGGGCTCTGCTGAGGGCTGTGAGGACCAAGTGGAAATGAGGAACAAAAAAAAAAAAAAAGGTTTTCACTGTTTCCCCCCTCCCCCCCCGTCCCCCCCTTGTATATATGTATACTTTCTGAAAAAGGTTGGAAGTAAGGTGGTTGGGGACGGGGGATCTCATTGTACATCATTAACCCGTCTATATCATACTACTACTACCTTGTAATTCAACCCGGGAACTCGTAGCTGTTCCGTTATGCTGTACTGAGAGCTTCCTCTGCCGATGCTCCGGTGGGATGCCGTGCGAGGGACACATTTCCGCACCCGTCTGCTGCTGCGTCATCCTCTGCTGCGCCATCCTCTGCTGTGCCGTCCTCTGGCTTCTCCTCTCGGCATCGGCCCTCATGGCCGCTACCTGCTGCGCACTGGCCGGTAGGCCCAGCTCCCTCCGTCGTCTGCGTACGACCCTCATAGCCGCGACCGTCGCCGCGACCGCCACCGCCACCGCCGCCGCCAATATCAAAGCCACCACCACGGCCGTGGGTATCCCGCCACCACCACCCGCACTCTGGTTCTGGTTCGCACTGCTCCCGCCACCGGCGCCGTGGACGCTGCTGCTGCCGCCGCCGCCGCCGCCGCCGCCTACGCCGGGCAAAGCCGTCGACGACGCGACGAGCAGGTTCGGGCTGCCGACCGTGGGCAGGATGCGGCCGCCGAGCACGAGCGCGGCGTCCTCGCCCTGCTTGAAGCGCACCTGGATCGGGTACGCGACGTTGACCACGCCCGTGGTCTCGGCGGCGCGCGCCCCGCCCATGCCGATGCCGTCGATGGTCGTGGTCGCGACGGGCTTCTGCGCCGCCACGTCGTCGTACACGGTTATCACGAGCTGGCGCGTCGTCGCGATGCTCTCGCAGGGTTTGATCAGGTCGCCCGTCACGGCGGGGCATGCGTAGTCTGGTTGGGGTTCAGCGTGGGGGCTGGGGACAAAATAAAAAAAAAAAAAAAAAAAAAAAAAGGATCGACTCACTGCTCGGGCAGCAGAAGCGCACTATCTCGTCGCTCGCCGTCTTAAAGGCCGGGTGTGTGCCCTTAAAGTCGCACCTTTTGTACGCCGACGGACAAACTCCGGGGGAGTAGTAGCTCGTCACGTACGCCCAGTCCTCGGTGTAGGCTCCGCCCGGCGGGCAACACTTGTTGAGGGCGCATCCCTGCGTGATGTAGGCGTGTGGTGGACCCTGGCCCGTTGAGAGAAACGAAAAAGACAGAGTCAGCAATTACAGCCCCGCATCCTCATCTCACGGATAACGTTGGTGATGTGCGCGTACGAGTGCGGTTGTGGGGTGGTTGAAGCGTGCTAGGTCTTTGAGGCATTCTGGCGGGAACGAGGCCCGCGTGAGGGTGCCGAGGTTGGTAGAGCTTGTCCACCGCGGAAGCTCGACGACATTGTCGTTGTCGTAGGTCACCGTCGTCATGGTAGAGGGCAGCAACTGCGACGGCGAGACAGCGTGTGCCGGGTCACGCCGTGCTGACGACCTAACATATGGGATTGTGTTCTTTCCGGTGAACGTTTCCCTTTCTTTGTTTTTTGTTGTTGTTGCTTGTTTTCGATTTTCCCCTTAAAAAAAAACACACACAGTGGATGGACGGAAAATGATGAAAACAAAACAAAAAAAAAAAAAAAAGAAAAAAAAAGGGGAGGACAATAGGATCGATGGTGAAGAAAAAGAGAAACCGTTTCAGTCCCAAATCTACCTTAGTCTCGACGCCAAGGACCCAAGGTAGGCGAGACGGCGTCCAGGGACCACCAGGGTTCCGGACTTACCGCCGCTCTCCTTTGCTGTGTGGCGTCCGAGCTATGGGACTTTTCAAATCTCCAGAAAAGAAACCGCGCCATGCCACGCTGCTAAAAAGCAAATGAGCTAAAGAAGTAGCGACAGCATACGTCAGCACAATGCCCGGGTTTCTGAGACGCGCTAGAACACAACCGTCCTTGGCGCCGGCGTGATTTCCGCTGCCGTTTAGTGTCCGAAAGGCAATCTTAGGCGTCTCTGTTAGATCGAAGCGACCTTGATAACAAATCTTGTGTCACTTTTTGTAGACGTAGACCGAGGTTCCCTGATCCCAACCTGCTCACGGAAAAGGTGTTGGCTATCTCGGTGGTGCTCAGGGCCCTTTTGGAGGAAGTGCCTCGGCGAGACTCGAGTCGAGGTATGCAGAAACTGGCTGCGCAGGCCTGGCTCTTTCTGCCAGCTCAAACGGTTCGCCTGGAAAACATAGGTATTAGGTATGCAGACGCAGCAAGTGGCCGGACACAAATCCATACAACCAAGCCCACCCGTCCCCAAGCCCCTCTCCCATCAACGGACCGACCGCATCCTGAAATGGCCGAGGTCAACGGTATCCTGGTGGCAACACCGCCGCCGCCATCGGTTTGATCTTGTCGACCTTCTTTGTCTTTGAAAGATTCTATGTCAAATCAATAATTCGCAAAAAGGTTGGGATCGATGATGGTACGTAAAGCCCTTTGGACAAGAAAAGCTTTTTTTTTTTTTTTTTGGTCACGAAGCACAGTCGTGTACTTGTTGTTGTTGTTGACTTTTTTCCTGATACCTTGTTGGGAACATCTATAAAGTTCCCGACGCATTGTGATACCGCGTTGTACGATTTATGGAGCGTAGGATGAATAAAAAAAACAAAAATCTAGGTGGGATTAATCAAGAGGCCGATAGCGTAGGCGATAATGACATGACAGCAAAGACTTGACGCTTTATTACTGGGATTGCTTAGCTCGCAGA
This sequence comes from Pyricularia pennisetigena, assembly GCF_004337985.1. Taxonomy (NCBI): domain Eukaryota; kingdom Fungi; phylum Ascomycota; class Sordariomycetes; order Magnaporthales; family Pyriculariaceae; genus Pyricularia; species Pyricularia pennisetigena. Next base: position 3,444,626 of record NC_043744.1, read on the forward strand.
CGGACTTCCTAGCACGGCAGTCAGTCCAATCAACATGAGGGAGGCCTGCACTGGGTGCTTAATATCCTTTAAAATCGATCAAGTTGGACAAACTGCATATGCCTACCTCGGTTCTAGATGAGGAAGCTAAGTATCTACATACTATCACCGGCTCAATGAGTAGTGGCACATGGACCATGGTATCATGTGCTGCATTCCCTGACCAGTCCGAGACCTTGTGCGATGTGCCATACTTTGCTTGATAAATGAAACAATAGGGATTTCGTTCAAAGTGATAAGGCGAACTTGCGGAATTGTAATTGGAAGGAAAACCGAGTTGAAGTAAAGAGCAATCTAAAAGAGAGTGGTGACTTTGACACGTAGAAACATAGTTAAGCCAAGTCTAAATAATTGAACAGTAAAGTAAACGAGCGTGGTAGCGTTTATACGCCAAAACAAGATAAAACCAAATGTTGAAAAGAACAAAAAGGAATTAATCAAAATTTCATCCAGCCCTCGTTCAGGCAATATCTGTTTCTTTTCTCGTAATCCGGGAACCTCCGTTGAACCTCTTCTGATGCCAAGCAACGGCCAACTCTATGAACCAGTTCGTTTATTACTTCTTTGTTCGTGCGGGTCGCTGACCTCCGATGCATTTCAGGGGTACCGATCTCGTTCTTCCTCTGAAAGACATGAATGTCTTCGGTGTTTGTAGTAACTGCAGGAAGCGCGACAGCGGCGCTAACCAGTGTAACAAAACTGAGGATGACGGAAGTCTTCATTTTGAAAATGTTTGTTATTTGGAGTGTGAGGACTGTAATGAAAGTAGGAAAAAGAATTGTGAGCAAAATGTGAAAAGTATAGCAGAAGGCTAAGTTCAATCGAGGGTGCCGAGTGATTGTATTGTTGACATGCTTAAGAATAGTACTTTGACTAAAAGGTGCTATTGATTAGGAGATAAACTCCCCATTTATGTAATTATTGTTTCACCATGTTTAATATGTTGCCTATTCTATTGAATAGCATATTGACTGCTTTTACCATACGCATATACACTTACTCATAATCCTTATATCAAATTATAAAAGAGTTTTATTTATACATAAGAAATATATGTTTTTGATTATAAAGTTAAGGGGAAAGTAATGCGCATGTAATATTAGTCAGCAATTTAATAAATCTTTTATTTATTCAACGCAAACTAAGTTACTAGTTAAAGCGAACTGATTGATTTTGATAAAATTAATATAGGGGTTTATTTATATTTTGAAAGTATTCACCATAAAAAATAAAATTAAAATGGAGCTGCCACCAAAACGATCCCAGAGAGACGATGCTATATATAGGGGCGATTTTATTAGAAGATTTAAAGCCAAGTGTGAAGAAAAAAGAAAGGCATACAGTGCCAATCGCGTACACGCGCCTGAGCGAAGAAATAACAGGCGAACCCTGTCGCCTTTGTCAGCTTAGGTGGAGCGAATTACGGTTGGCAGTCACCCAGGCACGCCACTCCGTAATAGAAATAATATATTCGTAATGCTAACTAACTAATTTGAAGATTCTTTAATTTCTGTAATGTAACCTTTTATACAAACTCAAGCAATCCGATCAATGTCAGTAAAGTTTTTGTAACTGTTAATTTATAGGGGTGGTTGTTTGAGTGCTACAAACGGCTAAATAACCCGGAAATGGAGGCCTTTGGTAGTTCAAAGGCTCATCCCTGAAGTCCAGAGCTCCACAGAACGTGGCCCAATTGCGGCTTTGCAATGTACCTGTGGGTCCATATCATTTTATCTACGGGTTTTCAAACGAATCCCAGTCTTATTTTTATATTTATATATAGAAATATTTATATATAGAGTCAGTATTTTAATAATCAATAATTTGTGCGGGTTTTTCATCTTTTCGCTTTAAAAATTATAAAGAATTATTTAGGGGCGTTTTATAGTACGTTTTGTACAGCTCAATTGGATTTGTCATTATATAATTTTTATTTACTTAATAAAAAATAATTACACCTATTTTTAGAACTTGGAGTATTTCCATGAATATGAGTGCTGTAATCGTATAAAAGGTAGTTTCAAAAAGCGTTTTGTGATAGCTATAAACACGGCAGATATAGTGCATATTGAAAGGCTGATTGAATGATTATAAAAGATCAAAGTTAAAAGCAATATAACCATTTCAGGGGGCTGACCCTTTCAGGAACGCCGAGTCTAATTATTTATTATTAATTACAGCAAACAATTAAATGTGGGCGTTGAAATAAAAAACTAACAAAATAAAATACAATATTCAAATAGTATTAAAACTAAACTTGGTATTAGTACGCACTGTGCCTAAAAAATGCCAAAAAATTCGGAATTTATAACGCATTTTACTTTATATTTTTGCAATTTTTATTTATTTTATCATTTTAATACTGAATTTCGTTCGGTGCACCCTGCAAAGCAGGAGGGGTCTAGGCTGAGCACTGAGACTAGGGTTTCGGAATGCCTTACTACCCGCCACGACTCCACAAAGTTCGCCCATCCTCACACGCACGACGGAACGGTCGGCGTTGTCTGACTCGAGCCGGATGGCGCCGTGCCGGTCCAGCTGCACCTTTGCCTGTTTCCGCCAGTCCGCCTCGAGCTCCAAGCCCGTCGTGTATGCGTCAACCTTGCAGGGGTGCAGGGTGCTACCCAGACTGCCCAAGAACCGGGGTACGTAGCGCGCGAAGAATGCCCGGGTGGTGCTCGCGGACGCGCAGATGACGCAGCCGGCAAGCTCGCCGTGCATCCACGAGAGCTCGTTGGAGAGGCCGTGGGTGTATTCGCTGCTGTTGAAGAGCTGAATCTTGAGGTAGCAGCAGTAGGCTGCGATGCAGATGACTCCTGTTGCGTTTCGTCTTTTGTGGTTAGTAAATTAAAGTGACCAAAAGCTATGCTTGAGTTGCTTGAAAGATACAAAAGGAATAAAAAAGGAACTGACGATTACCGCCGCCCATTGCAAACAACAACAGTAGAGATATCTTCTGCACTGCTGGCAATCTGCAGAGGCAGAACAATCCTCAAGGGCACTGGCAAGATGACCACATCCATAATGACATTTGAAATGCTGGCCGCGAGGTAAAAGGTAAAACATGGGCTTGTCGACGCACCTGGCCGTCGACATGGCCTCGAGATCCCAGTGCGCATGGAACGGCTGGTAGCCAAAGATGCTGACGCCTGCGTATATGATAGCGTAAACGGCAAAAGCTGCGATCAAAACTTGCAGTACAATCCGGTAGGTGCGGTCCGGGGAGAGGTTGAGATAGAGAACGAGAAGGGAGAGCTGGGCGATGTCGGCGGACAGCATGTAAAAGATGTTGACGGGGAGCGCCCACTTCAGCAGGTCGACGTACTCGGCCGTAGTGACTTGCCAGAAATGTCGACCGCAGCCACCGTGGGCAATCACTAGACCGAGCCACATGACGATAGTTAGCTCTATGATTCTCACATGGAAATTGTAGGTGGATCTGAGAACTAGACTAGATCTAGTGTTCACTTGTCAATATGAACTACTCCCCAATTTCTTTATGGTGCAGCCAAAAAAGGCCCAGCTGCTGGCCATTGCGGCACCTGCAAGATCTTGAAATTGTTAGCCTTGTGCAAAAGTGAAAAATCGCCGACGATGGCCTACAGTCATCCCATCGCAAGGCAAGCCTGGTCAAGTGGACTCGGGTGTAGATACGAAGCAGGTAAACAAGCATAGCGACAGAGAGCACTGCAGCTCCCACGGTCTTCTTAGTGGTGACCAACAAGCTAGCTGTCCACCTGTCCTCGCCTGCAGGCGGATCTCGCATGTACTCTTGGCTGGACACGAGTGCTTGCTGGTTCTTGATTACTGTTCGTAGATTCTCTGACGACTTGAATGCACAATCACTAGGTTCAAAATGACTTTCTGGCCAGCAAAAGATTAAAGTCAATGTATTTACGCAATTCCGTCGTTTCACAGCCGTTATGATCACTTATCTCGGTGGTTGAAACCATATTCAAAGTTTCAAACTGCGCTGATTACAAGGGAGAGACATTTGTATAGGCGTTTGCCAGGTTAGAGACCAACCAGGTAAGGTGCGATATGCGGAAGTGTGATTGTACGCCCTGAGTTTGGCAAATCTTATCGTTACCGTACTGATTTGTTTTGATACATCAGGTGCCATGCCTACACAAATTGATAGAAAGTATTTTGGCCCATGTCGGTAATTGTCGCATGCGGGCAAAGTCACTCCTCATTGCGGATGTGACGAAAAACAAAACGAAGAAAAGCAAAGCCGGCGCACATGGATGTTGTATGTCCATCCGTGACGACGAACAGAGCGCAAGGGTTCCAAGACAGCCGGGACCAAGCTCCGGTGTGGAGGCCGCACCCAAAGAAATTGAGAGCTCACCCGACACCATGGTAATATTACATCCGTTCCTTGGAGGCGGCAACTCGCATATGGTGTGAAATATGCTGCATCTCATCACCCGATCTTCATGAACCCTGGCACACCTCGCGGCCCATGCCGCATGAAAGGACCGGAGCCCGACACCCATGACCCCTTGAGAGCTGCAAATAGGCGGGATCGATAGAGCCGGGATTGCCGTGACCTCTGCAGCTGCGATCTTTGCGAGACTTTTTGAGTCAAAGCAAACGCTTCATCATAGCAGAATCACAGGCAGCCAAATCCGGTTGCGAACAAAAGAAAATTGTCTGGTTGACAAGGGATCCTAATCTAAATGATTTAAGTTAGCTGATGGGAGATTACCATGGCTTCCGAACAGCCTCAGTCTACATGTACAAAGCAGACCACAAATAATGTAATGATCAAGTATTTGTCAACGGTCCGCCCTCTCGCCCTGTTCAGTCTCTCCTCCTGTCCCGTCTTGACACCAATTCGCTTCTTTCCCACAGGGCACCTACTGTTGCAGCTATATTTACCGAAGTCACTGGCATTAGTCATTGACGGGAGCTTTCGTCTTTTGGCTGTGTTGTCTAGTGCAATAGTTATGAGCCCGGGAGGGAGTACCCCCGGATTCGATCAATTGCGCCTGGGTTCGAATCCTGGGAAAGGAAACCTGTAACTTCCTTTGTATTGCTGAAGCCCTATAGACCACCCCAAAAAACGTACGTTTTACGTAAGCAAGTCGCGACTTGGTTAGGTGTACCCAGAGGTATGAATGGCATAAAGATGCATTCCGCAGCCGCACCCAGAGAAGGTGTTATTGGTACCGCCAGCGGACTGGGGGGTGTGTTGCAGGCTATATTTACCGAAGTCACTGGCATTAGTCATTGACGGGAGCTTTCGTCTTTTGGCTGTGTTGTCTAGTGCAATACCTACCCCACCCCCCCACAACGCGACCCGCATCTTGCAGGTTTAGCGGTTCTTCTTCTTCTCTGCGCCCTCCTCCATCCGACTGACGCCCGCAATCGTCTTCTCGCGCCAGTACCAAGTCCCCGCGTACATGGCGCCGGGTCCCACGAGCGCCAGCGCAGCGGGCACGGCCAGGGCGACGCGGCAGGCCTCGCGGGTCGTCACGTACCCCATCCTGCGCACCTCCAGGACGCTCCACAGACACCAGACGAGCAGCGCGGCGGCCAGGGTGAGCAGGTCCCACTTGAACAAGACGAAGGCGACGTCGACGGCCGACCTTCCGCGGTGCCACGCCGAGGCGTCCGGGCCCCACGGCAGCGGGACGCGGAGGAACGTCTCGGCGAGGGACAGGGGCGCGGGGCCGGACCAGGACGCCGCGATGTGCCCCACCACGCCGACGTGCAGCGCCGCGGTCAGCACCAACATTGCGCCGTACGCCCGCAGCAGGTGCGGCAGGTCCCTGTTGCGGTAAATCTCGAACCGCGCGTCGTCCCCGGCGCTCTTTGCGGACCTGGTGGCGCCGCGGTGGGCCCGCAGCACGTGCGCCATGCCGGCGGCCAGCGGGCCCGGGATCAGCGGCGAGATCTGCCAGACGGTCGTGAGGTCGAGCCAGAGGGACGGCTGTGAGCGCTGCGGCGTCAGCATCAGCACCGTGGGTACCACGAAGCCGAGGATCGTCGCGGGGAGCACCGTTCGGGCCAGATCGGCGTCCACGACGCGGCTTGAGGGTCGGTGGACAATCGGGCCGATGCCGATGAGGAGAGTGATAAGAAAATAGAGTGGGCCGGTGCGGGCCACGGACAAGAGCTGGCATGCCAAGGCGAATATGCTTGGCCTGGATTTTGATTTGTCGTACGTCAGTTGGGTGTTTTCCACATCCTTGTCGGCTCAGCTTGGACAAGAGAAAAGTAGGGACGAGAGAAAAAAAAAAAAAAAGAAAAAAAGAAAAAGAAAAACAGGCGAGCTGCTTACCACGTCAGTATGGTGCCCCGAATAGTTTGTTGATTTCCCCTCCTATTGGCCTCCACAACCCAGATCAAAATCAGTGGCGCCAGCATCGGGAGGAAGTATACCATCTGGAGGTACTGCTCAGGGATGGGGCTAGTCAGTCCCATGGCAAAGATCTTGGTGAGCGCAAGCAGGATCTTGTCGACGATTGGGTTGGAGGTAAAAACGGTCCTAAAGGGCTGGGCCAAGAAAGTATCTGGGAGGTCGCTGATGTGCACAATTCCATGGCCCGCCATCAAGACCAAGGCGCCCATGACCAGCGCAACCACGAGCCTGGGCAGGCGCAAGCTCTGGATAGGCTTGGCCGGCAGCTCATCGGTAAAGGGGATAAAGTGCGGACGGAAGGGCACGGGGAGGCGTTCGACCCGCACCGCGTCGGCACATCCAACCACCTGCGGCTCGCACATCTTCTCGACTGAAAGCATATAAGGGACTAGAAGCGTCATGTGGAAGCCGAAAAAGCCCTCTGGTGCGTTCATTGCCTGCTGTTTCCTGGCAGCCGCCATCAACGCTTCGGCCCGCTTGTGTCGGACACTATCTACCTCCCGGAACACGGCCTCTATGTCGGAGGCGGAGAGCCGGGACGAACCGCTGAGCCGGTCGAGCGCCGGGCCGAGCGCGTTGGCGACCGCGGCTGCGCTCTCTATAGCGCTGTTGCCTCCTTGTCCCGAGATCGGGTTGAGCTGTTTCGCGAGGGTTTCCGTCAGGTTAGCTTTTTTTTTTTCTATTTTATTCTTTTTTGCCGTGGTTCGTTTGTTTGACAAGACAAGAACATTTGCAAGTTGTTTGATACCTTGTGAGCAGCATCACCGATGGTTATGATGCGGCCGCAGTGCCACTTCTCAAAGACATGCTCGTGGAGCGCAGTCATGCCCATCGAGCTGTACCCGTCTACGAGCTCACCAAAAGTGCAATTCGGAAGGACGAGCTCGTCGCTGTATTGCCGAGCCAGCGCACGGGCGTCCTCGTCGCTGTATTTTGGCGTCTTGTCGCCCCAGAGCTTCTCTGGGAGCTTGACAAATAGAAAATAGTAGACGCGGCCGCCCGGTCCACCAATCAACAGGTAGGAATGTGCCCGACCGACCACGTAGGCACTTTTCCCAGCGGGCATTGCTTTGTGTGGCTTGGAAATCCCAAAAAGGCACTTGTGCTCGATGGGGAGTTCTGTTGGTGTGATGAGAATTAGTGGTCGTCTCGCTTGGCCATGATGATCATGGTTTGAAAAAAAAAAAAAAAAAAAAAAAACGAGATGATGAGATTCTCACGCTTCATCGAGTCGCTTCCGGGGAAATATCCGGGGGATGCCTCTGCCGCATTGCGCCACATCTCCTGGCGGACAGTGCTCTTGATACCATCGGCGCCGATAACAATATCGCCGTGGTATATGCTACCGTCTTTTGTTTCGACGCTGGCCCCGGCGTCAGACGTCGTAACCTTGACGACGCGCTTATTCAAAAACAGGTTGCCTTTATTCTTCAGTGTGCCGTAAAGGGACTGTAGCAGCTTTTGTCGGTCGGCAAAGTTGATAACCGTGCCAAACCTGAATGTGAGCGCCGAGCGGCATGTTAGCCTAGGCGGGTTCATTCCCAGGGCAGTTACAAAAAGGGGGCGGTGGGTGAACAGGCAAGTAGGTAATAGGGGGCACGGTATATCTGCTCGGATTGACTGGGTTCCTGACCTTTCGGATGTGTGTCTATCCCATAAATCATAACTGATGAGCTGTTTCCCGCCGGTCCTCGTCATGGCCGCAACCGATGCGGGGGGAACACCCTCAGCCCACGACTCCATGACGCCAATCTGGTCAAGAATCCTCAAGCCGTTGGGCAACATTCCGATGCTGGCACCAACTTGGGGCGCCCAGTCGTCGTAGGCCTCGAGCAGGACATATTCGATACCAAGCTGCTCGAAAATGTTGGCGAGGGTCAGGCCCGACACGCTTCCACCGACGATTACTGCCTTGAAGTTTTTGGACGGCACAGGGTTGGCAGCCATAATCGTCTTATCTCCCATGCCGAGTTGGAATTGTGTCAGACGGAATTGTCTGCCTGTTTGGATGAATTGATCCCTGGAAAAGTAGAGGAAAAAAGAAAAGATGACATGAGCCTAAAATTCGTCCAGGTCGATATGAGGTTGGTTGCATTCGAGACGAAGTTGGCATTCCCCCCCTGTGTTATATTTGCAATGCTTCTTTGGTTTTTTTGTCGGCGTTTGATTTGCCATGTGCGCGTCTTCTCCGGGCGCATTTCTGGGCAAAATTCCGTCTTGGCTCCAGCCATGCTCGGTTCGACTTTATTCTCTCTAGTTCAGGATCCTGCAATTTTGTATCTTTTTGCCCTCTATTCTTCCCGGGGTCCTCTCTACCTTACTCCACAATAGGCACCAGACATCGAACTCATTTCTTTCCTGTCCCATAAATTCCCTTCCCGTTGTGGTTGTGTGCTCCGCCGGGCCTGTACAGAACCCCGACTCCGCAGCCGGGGGATTTTTTTTTTTTTTTTTTGTGGAAGTTGATGAAGCTGGAACAAGCCGCCCTCTCAGCATCACATTGATCCACGTGTACCCGGAAAAAAAGATCCAAAACTGTAGTTAGCTTATCAATTTTGGGCCAGATATTCAAGACAAAGCAAAAATGGAAACTTCAAAGACAAGAAACCGGGTAACCGTCTCCAATGGCTGAAATCGAATGCGGGGGTTATTCGATCCTTCGATGCAGGTTATCGGGCCATCGGCTAACTGTTCATACAGTCTAGCGACTCCAATCTAGCGATTCCAGTCGAGCTTAGCACTCGTCGGGTAATTCGGAGTGGAATCTCACCCTATACCCACCCATGGCATGGCCAGTGATTCGTTACCTGCAATCGTGGATGTGCATTGTTATCAGCCAGCTTTTGATAATCGCATTTGGAGGATGCGTGCGACCTGCAGGGCAAATTAGCCACGTTTTCAGCCCCGTTTTCGACCGTGTGTTTCATGCAAACGTACCGATATAGACTAGCTGAGCTTTGTATCGGTGCAAGGCGAGGGTGAAGACCAAATAGGTATGTATATACGTCAGCGTCGACTTGGCACCTGATAAGGACCCGAACGTTCTCTTCACATTTAGTTATGGGGTTCTGAGGGAATCACGGAATCTCTTCAAGCTCCGGCTCTTACCATCTTGAATCGCCTATCAGGGTTGCAGCACAGGCATTGATTAACAAACGGTACTTGATATCATGCCTAAGTGGGCTAATCTAGTACTGTTGAAGAATCACGAGGAGCTGCACAATTGCGACGAACAGTGAATCAAAAACAACCGGCTGGCCATTAAGACATCATCAGAATTAGATGTGGAAACTTGGACTCGAAATGACGGGTACATACAAGAGGATGTTTCCCTCGTGTGGTATATGTGGCGACTGAATCTCACTTCTTATTGTGGTATCGGCCTTGCAACGGTGGTGGACAATGATTATAAGGCATGAATTATATAACTTAATATGGTATCTTAAAACAAAGCCAATATATCCTGACTCGCGCGCAACAAAATTACCAACCACCTACCCGAGATCCAAAATGATTCCTATTCTGCTGGCATCGGCACGAACCCGACAGCCTTCCACGCTCTGCCGTCCCAGTGAACCTGCTTGAGCTTGCCCCCCTCCTGGAAAAAACATCTGCTCATCAAGTCGTTCTCGGCGACGTTCCTCTCGACACCGTCGTACCTCGCTATCGAGTTTGTCAGGCACTCCAGCTGCGAGTCGCCATCCATCCCATCAAAGACGGGGTCCGTCTCGGGGCCTTCCCAACTATCGGTGTCGCTCAGGTCGCCGGTCCCGTCGCGCTGCGTCAGGATCTGGACCTTGCCGTCGGCGTCCCGATAGAGCAGCTTCGTCGTCACCAGCGGGCGGTTGTCGGGCCGCGAGGAGAAGCCCGCGATGGGCGCCTTGTCGGGCACGCTTATCCGGGAGAGGACGGCCTCCCTGGTTTGGTTTTCTGCGCTGCGGTCGAATATGCCGAGGTTGCCGTCGCGCGTCCGGTAGACCAGCCGCAGCTCGGGAGCCCGGAACACCGTCTTCATCGGAAGGGCCACGATCGGAGTGCCCGGGCTGACGCCGCCCGGGGGCTCGACGGTCATGGCCGTGAAGTTCTTCTTCTCCTTGTAGTCCTGGATCAGGTGGGTCAGCTTGGCCCCGTTGGAACCGCTGCTCTCCTCCCAGACGCTGTGCGGCCAGAGGTACTTCATCTTGCCGCCTTTGCCGACCTTGTTCTCGAGGCCCGTGTACGTCGTGGCCCTGGTGCCCCAGAGGGGGTAGGCGGGGCCCCAGTCCTGCATGGCTATCTTGCCCTCGTTGGTGACGAAGAGGACCTGCTCCCAGGGCACGGGTCTCGCCGACGACTCGGACCAGGCCACCGCGGCGGCCAAAGGAGTGCCTTCCATGGGCGGGTCGCTCCTCCGCTCTCTGTTCGGCCTGACGCCCACCTCGATCGGCTTGGACCACGCCCCGTAGCTTGTGCTGTAGAGCGAGTAAAAGATGTTGCCGCCGTTGGGCTTCTGGTAGTAGACCCGCATCTCAAAGTCCCTCTCCACCTCCGACGGGCGCCAGCTGGTGACTGAAATGGAGGAGCCCCTCTGCATGAAGCCGCCCGCGCCTGTCGTGTCGTTTTGGCTGACGCTTCCGCCGTTGGCGCCCTCTCCAAGCCTTGCCTCCAAGGCCGCGATGCGGTCGCGGGTCCTGTTCTCCGTCACCTGCCATCCGACGATGCCCGAGACGACGCCGGCGATGATGACCGCGGCGATGGCGCCGACCATGAAGCCAATCTTCTTCCCCCGCCGCTCGCCGACGTTGCCTTCGTTGTGGACAGGTACCGCTTCGTGTATCATGCGGGGCGTGGTGGGATACGGCGTCTTCGACTCCCATGCAGACGTCCTTTCCGCGGCACTGTCGGCGGCGTTGGGGTAATTGTTCGCCGAGGCATGTTGGCTGTGCGTCACGGAAATGGGTGCATCATATGCCGACTGGACCTCCAGGTTGTTGTGTTGGGGAGCTGCTACCTCGAGCCCTTCGTGGTATGCATTGCTCCCCGGCGTCGACTCGGATGGACTTTGGTATCTGTGGATCATTTTTTTTCGGCGCTGGTCGAAGATGGGGAGAAAGACAAAAAAAAAAAAAAAAAAAAAAAAAAAAAAAAATGATCAAAGCCAGGCAACTACTCAACAAGTGTGAAAAGAAAGGATGATCCGGTTAGATAAATGCGCAAAATGCAGACTTCGCCAAGTCCTTTGTGCTTACTGTGGGACCAAGGCTGTCGGCCCGTCACACGGAGGGGCACCGCTAATCTAAGAGCTCTGTTTGAGACCAAGACAAGAAAGAAATCATGGGTAATGAAATAACACGTCTTGGCCTTGCAGTCTCCTTTTGTTACACATCTCAAAAGATCAAATCATTGGCTACAACAAAAGCACCTGGACGGCACGACTCCATTCCGGCTAAGGCGTCCAGCGCGCAAACCAGACCCCAAAAAACGCGTAAAGGGATGATCATGTTCAAAAAGAGGATATGAGGTAAGATGTCAAACCAAGATTGCGCCTTGGTCGACTTCCAAACTTTTTACAGTGATTCGCCCTTTCACAGATCACTGCCCACCCTGGCGCCTCCCCAAGCCTCGAGGTGTGCAGTTTAATTGGGTCCAACAGGAGCGAAGCTGACTCTTGGCGTTCTTTGGCTTTTTGGGGGGGTTTTCTATTTTAACAGTCGGATAACACGGCTTTTTCAGAGCCTAGGCAACTCGTCAAGCGTGGGTCTGTCTGGCGCAGCTTCAAATGTCAGAACTTTTTTCGATTTGGAGAAGGAGGCACAAATCCATGGCCAGAGATTGCTGTGGCGATGGGGCCGACTGACTCCTTGACACCTTGTAGGGCCATAGGAACTACGCCATGGCGTGCCTTACCCGTCTTGGCACGGAAGAAATCCCATCAATTCAGCCCATCGAACTAGAGGGGTTTGATGAAACATGCGTGATGTGCCGCTGGTCGACTGATTGCATATCTGCTCATTGTCCACATAAGTTCTTGTATGTGACTTTCTTTGACTCGTTTCTTTGCAATCGATGGCCGACTACAACAATGTATTCTTCCTTTGTCCTCCGACCACATTTAGACAATGGCAGCACTGAAGGAGTATTTGCCGGACTTTTGTGACAAAGGATGAACAAGTATATATAAGCTCCATTCAAGTCGGGTGATGCTGCATTGTAGAAGAGGTAATTATCATCAAACCCTCGAATCGCCTTAGACTTGGCTTGCGCTTTGGCTACAATTATCAACAAACAAGGTAAGAAAGACAAAAAAACCGTCGGCTTTACTAAATTTAACAAATCATCCGTCACCATGGTTATCAAGTATGGCCACATGTTCAGGGATAGAAAGGGCGATGACTACCTGTTCATCAACAACCTAGCCCAAGGTTCTTTCCAGCTCGCCCAGCGGGTGCTGCACCTGCGCACCGGCCGGGTTGTCGTCCGCAAGATGTGCATATCAGGTCGGTACAAGGACAACAATGAGAATTGGGACGCCGGGCTTGCTGCTCAGCTCAAGAGGACCGAGTGGGCCTCCATCGAGGGCGTCGAACCTCCGCGCTTCGCGCGACTGATATCGGCTAGGCCGTCTGCCGTGGACTCGTTCTGGGAGCTGTACAACTGCGGCAGCATCGTGGACATTGAGGAGATGTGCGTGATGCAGCGGGTGCTCATGTCGCCCGGCTTCCTGATGAGGTACGTCGGCCAGGTCCTCAGCTCGCTCGTCCACCTCTACAGCATGCCGTTTGACGTGGTCCACAACGACCTCGACTTCCGCAACGTCTGGGTGCACCTGCCCGCCCAAGGCCCGCCGGACTTTTACATTGGGGACTTTGGAGAGGCGCTCATTGACCTCAAGCCGGGCAACGGCAACCACTGCGCCGACATCCGGCGGTTCAACAGCTTCTTTGCGACTCTGGACCAGGACCGGACGCTGCGGGGTTCGCCGAGCAGCACCGACCGTTGGAACCTGCTTGCGCTCAAGGAGATTGTCAACAAGCTGCATGAGCAGTGCGTGAGCGAGATTCCGTTCGAAGCCGGGACCGTCAAGGACCTGATTCCTTTCCTCAAGACTGCGATCGCATCCGTGTCGCAGCTTGAGGCCGCTCACAGCAGCGCCGGGAAGCCCGTGCTCGAGCCCGAGTTTGGACGACTCCTCAAGCAGCGGACCCAGGCTGTCATCCCGCCCAAGAACGGCTACTGGCAGGGCCAGCCGCTATTGCACGGCACCATGCAGGAGATCAAGATGGCGAGTGGAATCCGAGGTCCCTGGTACATGGCCGAGGTCGATCCATGGTCACAGCACGTGTCGAATATTGGCAGAGACACCCGTGGCTGATGAGCGTTTGCGAGTATTGACACGATGCTCGTCCAGGTAAGTGTAACCTATATATCGTGGATAGTTTCAGTCTAGCCGAGTTTTGAAGTAATAATTGCAATTCTGCACTTTTGTTTTTGCTCAAACCGTTTTTTTTTTTTTTTTTTTTTTTTTTTTTTCGACATCCTCCCAATGTGCACAAAATAGTTACTCAGGACGATTGTGGCTTAGACTGTCAGAGTATGACGACATGGCGTTCACTAGAAAAAGCGCTAATTCAAGGGTAGGTGGAGATGGCTGCAGGGGGTGCAAAGTATTGCCACTTGAGGAACACGAATAATTGAAATGGTTGTTCATCTGATGTCAGTTTCTTACTCAATACTGCATTAGCGGTCAACAAGTAGGAAAAGGTACGAGGTAGGTAAAATCGTCGGATGAATTTTTTTCGATGTCAGATGCATGAATGCAGGCGGGTATCCACCCGTCATACAAGCTGCCAAAGAACAAACGGATGAACCAATACTTGTCCTGGACCGCCCCTGAATTTTGGAATTCGCTCCATAGCTGCCGTTATGGAAAAAACAAGAAAGGCGAGATTGACGGGATCCAGATCTTTGAGGCTGAGCACCGAAAACAATCATGGGAAAGCCCCGGTTACTAATGGCCAAATCCCTGCCAAGTGGATGCGCCGAGCCGGGACGTGGCTTCATTACGAGCAAGAACGAGCCCGGCATCCTTGTTTTTCTTCTTTTCGCCCAGGTTCGAGAACCACTGAATGTGCGGGGCGGTACTTTCGGCGCATATCGATAATCTGAGAATCTTGGTACCCTCAATCTTTTCGCCGCCTGTCAGGTCCCTTTGGTGCACTTTATTTTAAAGGGCAGCCATGGCCGTCCGGGCGAACAATCTTACTGCCTTCTTTTCTTTCTCATCCCAACTTGCTTTCGCTTTTTGTGGTGGTAAAATTATTCTTTTTCCTGTCCAGTTTGCTCTGTGACGGCCGTCATTC
>NC_043744.1:3459389-3597628 GCF_004337985.1 Pyricularia pennisetigena
ACCACGTGGGAACAAACCATATATTTTCTGCCTGTTTATATACTCAATCTACCTTAATTTTAATTCGCCCAAAAAATTAACAATGCGTTTCGCAACCGTCTTCGCCGGAATGGCGGCCATGGCTGCCACCACGGCCAACGCAATCCAGGGCTTCAACTATGGCGCATTCTTCCTGAACCAGCAGCCCAAGTTCCAGGTCGACTTTGAATACGAGTTCCGCCGTGCTCAGCAGCTGCCGGGCACCTCCGGATGGAACTCTGCGCGCCTGTACACTATGGGTTAGCTTGCTCCGTCCCCGCCCCCGCCCCACCTTGCCTATCACGGGGACCCACTAACACGGGAGTTAAAACCCACACAGTCCAATGGCAGACGGCCAACGACGTTGTCCAGGCCATCCCGGCCGCCATCAACACGCGCACGTCCCTCCTGCTCGGCCTCTGGGTCTCGGGCGGCCCGCAGGCCATCGAGAACGAGCTGACTGCGCTGCGCAAGGCCATCGACCAGTACGGCACGGCCTTCACGTCGCTCGTCGTCGGCATCTCGGTCGGCTCCGAGGACCTTTACCGCAACACCAACAACGAGGTCGGCGTCGACGCCGCCTACCTGCTCAACTGCATCCAGCGCACCCGCGACCTCATCCGCGGCACGGCCCTCGCCAACGTCCCCGTCGGCCACGTCGACACCTACAACGCCTTCCTCGACGGCCGGAATGCTGCAGTCATCCCCGCCATCGACTTCATCGGCTTCGACGGCTACCCCTACTGGGAGCAGACCCTGCCCAACTCCATCGAGAACAGCCGCGAGCGCTTCTACGACGGCCTCAACAAGACCATCGCCATCTCCCAGGGCAAGCCCGTCTGGATCACCGAGACTGGTTGGCCCGTCGTCGGAAAGCAGGTCAACCAGGCTGTCGCCAGTGCCCAGAACGCCAGGAGGTACTGGCAGGAAGTTGCGTGCTCCCTGATCCGTGCCAACATCAACGTCTGGTGGTAAGTCGACTTTGGATCTCTGCTTCATTTGACTGCACCGAGTACATGGCTAAACAATTTTTTTTTTTTTCTTTTTTTTTCAAATAAAGGTACATGCTCCAAGAGAGCCAATGGGGACAGGCAGAGACTGAGTAAGTTGATTCCAGCTTCCTGAAAATGTCGCAATCCAGAGTCCTTACTAACATGGCATGATAAAGCTTCGGCGTTTATGGCCCTGGTGATCTTTTCTCCATCAACCCATACTATGATCTTTCTTGTTAAAACGCATGTACATGTTATTAGAGTTGGGTCATAGATTGGCCGTGGTGACAAATGCTGGCTGTGTGAGCTTAGTTGACTCTGTATATTGACGGACACAATTGGCAAAGGGTTGATGTCAAGATAATAAACAGGAGAATTGAGATCACGTGGATTCCTGATGCCTGCGTCTCTTGGTGCAATTGGCGCTAGGGGGCGCTAATATCCGCACTTCCCTTGTGACGAACAGTACACGCGTGATGCGCATCAGTTGGCTTTTGAAATCCAGCAATAACTTTGGTTGGCTGAAGTGGGATATTGGAAAGGGATACTAGCTGTGCAAGTCTTGGATACATATGGCATTGTTCTACGTCAAGAGGCCGATGCCTAACAAGGTTCCATGACCTGTATGGGTGCTCAGTGATGGCTTACTTTCACGGTTCTTCGCCAAAAGATCAGGGCTTACGAATGCTATATCAATGCGCCCAGTCTTTGCTGTTCTGGGGATTTAAAGCGGAGGGTCTATTCAGCGCCATCCCAAACCATCGCGGTCCAGAAAGCTCACCAGTTTACCCAATTTGTTAATGAACTTGGCCATTTTGATTTTCCAACAATCGTTTGCTGCTGTACAAATCAGCAAGATGACAGAGAGCTTAAACCTTTTCTGTCAAATACAACACGCCATGCCCACCGTTGCAAAAACCCTTTTATGAACACGCTGCACTAGGCAGAAGGCGAACATTACCCGCTAGTAATAGTAATCCTCTGCCGCTGATTTATGGAAGGGAATACGGTAAAAATGGTGACTTTGGCAGTGTCGATGCGATCCTCCGTAAGGATCCCAACGAGGAGTCTAAAAGCCGCGCCAGGTAAGGCATTCCAAAACCCCCCCACGGGGGCCCGTGGCAGCCCAAGTCGGTGGGGCGGCCAACCCTAGTCTCAGGGCTCATCCCTGAAGCGTGGGTTTATGCAAAAATTACTCTGGTTCAGGTTTAAGGATAATTTGTCGATTTTCGCCGTTTATGGCGGTATTTTCGGCATTTTGGCGATTAACACTCCGTTTTAAAAAGAAATAAATAAAAATCGTAAAAATAAGCGGTTTATACGTTGAATATAGCGTTTAATACCGCTATTAAGCACAATTTGATTTATATTTTTATTTGCTATAACGGCCGAATTGGATACCATTTGCCCTTAATCCGTTTATACCGATAACGTCGGGTACCCCCTGCTCGGCTCCCCCCCTGTTCGGCACCCCGAAAATCTAACAACAAAATACCTACTTTTAGAAACTCATTTAAATATGAAACTATCAACGAACAAAAATATAATCGTTTTCAAGTTGTTCCGGTTTATTAACCTTTTATTCATCAGTTAAAATTTCCAAATTTTCTATATCATTTTCCTGCAATGCAAAAATATTTTATTTATTAACCAAAAACTCGTTTGGATCCGGAATTACCCTTTTCTTTTAAACTGGTCGTATTACCTCCAATTATGTTTCCAATATATTGATTTTTTACAGGGCCTTAACCGAAAATATATTTTTGGTTTCGAAGCTTTTTTGGATTTTTGCAAATAAAAAACGTAAAATAGCGTTGGTTTTATTGGATTGGGAAAACTTTTGCAATTAAAATCGAATATTTCGGGTCCTTTTAAGGGTTTTCCAAATAAATAAAAACGGGTCGTTAATTTTTTGGGTTGGGTTTTCCGGTATTTTATCCCTTTATAAACCGTTATTTTTATTTTTAATAATATTGGCGTTGCTATTTTTTAATAAAAAAGGGTTTAAAAATGGTTTAACCAAATTTACCGGTTGTAAACCCGTTATACGCCACCCAAATTAAATTCTTTTGCTGTAAATGCTTTAGGTTTAATCACATTATAGCAAAAAAATAAATTTCGTTTTCCAATAATTGTTAAATAGCAAAATTGGTAAATAAATCCAAATTAACGTCGATAAGCCTTTTTCAACGGTCCAAAAATTGATAAATCTAATAGTTGGAAAACGTGTAACGAATAAAGGGGTAAATATAGGAATTAAATATTATCTTGCACATAAAAAAATATAAATTCGTCCGTTATATATAATCCGTGGCCGTCGAAAACTAATAACCGTTTTTCAAAGGTATTAGGTTAAAAATACGGAACAAATACCTCTTTTAACTATTCGATAACCGTTTCGTTATTTGTCCACCCGTTTTCGGTTATATAAAATTATTAATTATTAAAAAGGTTTAAATCCGTTGGAAATTATTGTTATTGTACGTTTTTTTTAAAATATAACGAAGGGAGGGAAAATAATACCCGTAACCGATATATATTCGATTATAATCGTCCAACCCCGCGTTCCGGGCTTTTTTCCCTATAACGACCGAATTCCGTTAAAACCTAATATTAGGCCGTTAAAGTTTTTATTTTCCATTATACCGGTTTCGTTTATATTCCACCGACTTTCCGGTTTAATATCGTCAATAACGGGGTTAATAATATAAAACCACCAAAATTTAATTATTTCCGCAATAACCCTATTAACCCGGGCGTTTTTTATTCGACGGGGCTTTTGGGTTTTGAAAATTGGATAATAAACTAAAAAACGGGTTATTTAACGTTTTCCAAAGGTTTTTATTTTTCCGGCGGTTTTAAAAATTCGTTCGGCAAAAAAGCGTAGTTTTAATGCGTTGGCGGAAATTTTTAAATTATTTGGGTAAATACCCAATTACTTAAATGCTTTTCCCATTCTGTAGAAAGTTTTTGAAAAAGGCTTTGTATTTGTTTATAACGTTGAGAATTTTTAAATCGATATTGAAGTGTAGATTTAGGTACTGCCCATTTTCGGGAGGCTTTTGTAATTAACTCGCCATTATTAACGTTTTTAATAGCCGAAATAAGCTGATTTTCGGTATATTGTTTTATTGGAAAACGGAGAATGAAGAACAAAAAAAAGTAAATCCAAAAGTGAAAAATTGGGCGAGATATTTATAAAGAAATATAAAAGGTGAACGTGGCTGTACAGTTATTTTTGGGTGCCGAACAGGGGGGGGGAGCCGAGCAGGGAGTACCCGACTTTACTGTTTTTTTCGATATTTTGTCGATTGTCGATTTCTTTTATATCATGTTTGTTTTTCGACCAAATCTAATCATTTGTGCACGTGGAAGGTCGTATACGTATATATACCGTTATACTGAATTTTGGTATATGTACCGTATTACATACACAATAATGTAAACGGATAGGTAAATTATATATATTTTTATATAATTTACAATCGAAACGCTTTTCTATTTTTACCAATTTTAACAATCCTAAATTCAAAATTTTAGGGATTGAATTAAGTATATAAGCAAACGTCCACGTAAAACCCGAACTATAATCCCCGCTTTTATTGTTTTTTTATACAAAAGAAAGGCTCAATTTGTGTTATTTGTCGATTCTTTGCTTTGTTTAATTGAATAAAATTTACAAAGAAAAGTTAAATAACCTTTAGTCAAAAATCTATAGAAGAATGGGTATATTAAGATTCTTTTTGATGCTACCAATATTTGCGTAGATCATTCATTTTTTGAACAAGTCATTAATTATTATAAAAATATCAATAAATTTCTGTTTTAGACGATAATTGCATACACTTTGTAGTTCTAAATCCGTTAAATTATAAATATCATAATCTAGATTTCAACTAATATTGTATACCATTTTTGAAAATAATAATTCAATATAACGAAACATTACAAATTTTACTTGATATTTAAATATTTTTCCAAATAAATTTATTACAAAAACGCGGGCTTTGGCAAAAGAATGACCAAATTCCAATTAATCCAACGCAGGTTATTTCATATTTTTATGATTTCTATTTGGGTTTGTCTTCGAATATTCAATTATATGCTGTGGTTATACTATTTTACTTTTGCTATTATAATGCGAATATAATATATGTACCCGCTATAAACGGCGAAATACGACAAAATATCGTTGGTGGTACCGCCATGAACGGCGAAATGCGACAAATTGTCCTTAGACTAGAACGAGCGCGATATTTTCGGCCAATGCAATTGGTCGAAAAGCCCTGTGGCTGAAAGGTACATGGAGCGCTCGGTCCCCACTGCCAAGCAGGGGGGTCTAGGCTGAGCACTGAGACTAGGGTTAGGATACGTGATTGGTTTTTGTTTATGTGACTGACCTGCCGGCCTACTGAGCCTAACGGCCAATTGTGTTTATATATGCACAAAAAATCTGTAACCAAAGGGATTCAAACTCACGTATTTCAAAAACATAAATATCATGTAAATTATGGCGTGTACATTATACTCTTTAGTTAGATTATTTATTACATACTTGTGTGTTGTGAAAACTCTGAACCAAGACGTAATATATTAAGTTTTGTATCTATCAACGCTTATGCGTTTTATTTATTGATGATTTATTTAATACAGTGTGAGTAATAGAACTAGCCTGTGCTAGCCCTTAGAAGAAAATGCGAGCTGGTTAATGAACTAGCCCTGCGGTAGCCATATTTACAGTACTAATATATATTATTTGCAGTTAAAAATGAATGTATATATTGCTAATCACGTATCTAGGTAATTGCAACAAATCGTTGAGTTCACCATCAAATAGCCTTGTAAAAGAAATACATTTAAAGGCCGGATAGCGTATACCTAACTTCTCATAGAGTTCCGCTACTTACAAAATATATGGCGAATACGCGTAGTAAATAATTGCTTTTTTTGAAGGGAATATCCGTAGGATAAAAACGCTTGTATTCATACAACGCGTTGGGCTCTTAACGTTGGAAAATTTGTACCTTGTAACAAAATATTAAATTCCAAATATATTACGTTTCGAAATATGTAAGGATGGATAAAACGGGGTGTGATTCCGGGAATACAATTGTGAACATGGCTAACGCAGGGCTAATTATATTAGCTACCCTGCATTATCTTATAATGGCTAGCACGGGCTATTCTATTAGTTGCCCTGCATCGAATAAATAAATAAATAACAAATAAAACGTATACGCGTTTGTTATAGACACAAAGCTTTATATATCACGTCTTTGTTCATAGTTTTAACAATAAAACAAATACGTCATATATAATCTAGCTTAGTGGTATAATGCACGTACCATAATGTATATTATATATACGTTGCTGAAGTGCGTGGGTTCGTATCCCGTTGTAGTCGCAGATTTTCTGTGCATGCATAAGCATAATAGGCCGTTAGGCTCAATGGGCCGTTAAACTCAATAGGTCGGCAGGTCAATCACATGAATAAGGGCAAATCATATGATTTGACCCCGTATTCCGGACATCCGGATCGAAGATCTGCACCTACGGATTCGAACACGTAATTGACAATTTAGCCTTAGATTTATCACTTTCCATAAGCTTCATCGATTTAACGATTTAACGAACCGATTGTGCAACAACAATATATTATCTCTATTACCCGTGAGCAGACGGTTATCCGCCATTTTAAGGTTCCATTAGGCTTATACGTGATCCACTTTTCCCCGCGTTCAAGATTAAGCTTATTCTATCTCGTAACCTCCTCACATGCATAGTATTCCAGCCCCGTAACGGCTTATAAAACCCTAGGAAATAACTGTTCCGTTGCACCCGAAATTAATCGAGATTCGTTATATCGGGAATTCCACGTGTTAAACTTTTCGATATTTAAAGGTTCGATACCTAAATTTAACAACCGTTTTAACTCACTGCTAGTTAAATTAACGAATGCTAATTTGCAAATTAACCCCGTAAATATACGAAACCAGTACCTACGGGCCCTGGAGGGAAAATTTCCTATTTGGACCGAACGCCAACGCAATACCCAACGGGCCCTGCAAGCTATAGGCCAAAATTCGGAAAAGTTAAATTTGCAATATTTTATGGCGGACTGTATATCCGAAAATTGGATTTCAGGCTTTATAACGGCTAAAGCCGCTAATTATAGATTTAAAGGTTGAAAATCGGGTAAAAAACACTAACAAAAGGCGTTAAAAAGGAAAATAATGGGCAGGAGATCACCTTTAAATCACGAAAAAAGGTAATAAAAACTTTAATTCGGATTTTGCTATTGCGAAAAATACTAAATCGTCCAATTCCAGCGAATTAACCGCTGGAACGTCCATAATTTCCATGGATTTCGAATTATTTACGGGTTCGATTCCAGGTAACGTTAACGAATGGGCAGCGTATAACGCCCTGGAACAGGAGGTTAATTCGCTATCAGCGGAATTATAAAATTACGTTCGGATTCGGATTCGGAAACCGATACTGGTAAAACGCTTAAACCACAGGTTTTATCAACTAATTTTAGGGTTAAAACGAAAGCTGGACGCCGCGTAAAATGGGTATTTGAGCCTTGGGAATTAGGTTACTTTATCCTGTACGATATAGGTAACACGCTTTATGATTTTGCAAATAAGCAATTTTTTACCGATTACACCCCCGGTTTTACCGTTAAATTCGGTACAGTAGGTGGCCCTATTAGGTTTCTAAGCAGCGGAATTGTAAAAATACAGGTCCGTTACGGCCAAAAGGCTAACGAATTCAAAAAGGTTACGTTAAATAATATTTTATATATCCCTTCGTTTCGAATAAATATCGTTAATGGCTTTATATATTATAATAAGAGGGGCGTACTAGTAAATAATACCTCGTACAAAAAGGATCGTAGAACGTGGGGACGCCTAAATACCAATAAATATTCGTTTTATTTGCAGGTTAAAGGGTGCGATATGCTAGTTCGAAACACGCCAAAAATTTCGAATTACGCTTATATAATAGGTAAATATAGCACCGTCTTTAGCATAGCCTTACAGGGGCCTACGAAAGGCTATATATCCCCGTTGGAAGTAAAACTAAATAATATAAACCCTGAAAAAGATTATAAAATTTACACCGATTCGGAACTGGTAAAAAATACGGTAACGGAAAAGCTAAATCCGAAACAAAATACGGAAATAGCCGTAAATTCACCTGTATCTGGAAATTGAGCGGTAAAAACCCTGAAAATGCATATAAAATTGGGCCCGGAAGCCCAGCAAGCCGCTAAATAACCCTTTTATACAGCCTAATATGGGAAGGACTATTTCCGAAAAAAGGGTTTCCCACACAAAAAGTCCGTTGTTAAAACCTCCTGTATTATCGGATTTAAAGCAGGCCCCTGTAAATTACCTTTTTTTAGGGTTAAAACGAATTACGGACGGTTGTTCAACCCCTGGAGGAAACGGAATTACAGGCGATTGTAGCGAAATCCAGGCCCAAAAGGCCCTGTTATAGCAGAGGCGTTTAGGGTATATAGGGTTATTATTAGTAAAAAACCGCTAAAGATATAAAAAGTCTACCTAATTTCGATAAAATTAGGGCAATTATTTATGTTATTTGCGTTAAGGCTGTTTTTATTAAGCGTACAAATAAAATTGCACTTTTTACACCTTTCAATATTTTCGATTTTATAAAAGCTAATACAATAACTTTTAAATTTAATCCTTACAATAAAAAGCCCGTATTTTTGTTATTAATGGACCGAAAATCACGTTTTCGGTGGTCGATCCCACTAAAAAATAAAGCCGGACCTACGGTTTTCATAGTTATTAAAGGTTTTTTTAGGGGTTTAAAAACTAGGGACGGGCGTTACCCCCTAACTTTCATTTCGATAGGGGGTACGAAATTAATATAAACCTTTAAAATTGGTTTACAAATAAAAATGTTGATTTTAATATTTCAAATCCACATAACCACGGCCAAAATGGATTAACGGAACGGTCCGTTAGGGTCATTTTGGATAAGTTTCGGTTTACTATTATAACGCCGGGTTTACCATTATATTTATAACATTATTTATTATTCATCGTAATTAATTTAATTAACCGTACAGCGGTAATTAATAGGGATTTAACACCCTACGAAGAATTGTATTCCGAATTCGAACCTGGATTACCGTATAAACCCAGTTTAGGGCAGTTTTTCCTGTTATTGGTACTGTATAATAAGCTATTATACCGTAGTAAAAACGCCAAAAATTTAATAAATTGGTTCCCCACACCGAAACGGTAAAACCTTTGGCCCATTTATCAAATCTTACAGCGTTGGTTTACGCACCCGCGAAACGGGCCGTATGTAAAACTTTTACCGTAAAAATTATGAAGGGTATAACCACTGAAATTCTGGTTATTCCAGGGGAAACGCTACAGATTTTAAAAGGGGAAAATACAAATTTAAAGGGGGATTTTAATTTTAAACCTGAAAACGAAATTAATAGCGTTCCAGCGGATAATTATCCTTTTGAAAACCCTGAAAAAAAGGGTATTTACCACCTGTTATAGGGTATTTACCACCGATTATATTGTAGTTACCACCCGTTTTAAGGCATTTAAACTTTGTAAATACAGTGCCCGCCAGGTTTATACAACCTATTGTTCGCCCCTTCAAGCCTATAACGGTAGCGGTACCTAATCCAATACCTAAAACAACGGAAATTCCGGTGTTTTTAGCACCTAAAATACAAAATATGGAGTTAAATTCGCAATTCGTAATCCCAAATCTAATAGATATAAATTACGTACATTATTTTTATTTTTAAACCAAAAAAGAAATCAAAAAAAGCCCACTAAAGACGGTGAACCAAATAGCTACCAATAGGCTTTAAATAGCTTTGAAAATGCTAAATGGTTGATTGTTTTAACGTTTAAATTCGACTATACAGTTACTGCAAAAACCTTCCGTTTTATCCCTAAGATTAAAGTGCCTACAGGCCGTGAACTCGTTTTTACCCGGCCGTTATTTAAATTAAAAAGACATGAAAATAACAAACTCATAAAGTATAAAATTAAACTTGTTATTAAGGGTTTTTTACAGGTCGAAAACCTAAATTATATCGAAATCTTTGCTAATATTAATATACCACCTACCTGGCGTATATTTTTAATTATAGCTGATGCACAAAATTGGGAAATAAAACAAATCAATTTTATCGGTGCGTTTTTAAATAATGATTTTACCGACGTAAATATATATTTACAACTTCGAAACGGTTGAACGATTGGGCCAAGATTGATAACCTTACTATCGCTAAAAGTTTAGTGGAAATGGGTTATAATCCGAAAGAATTGCAGGTTATACTGTTGGAAAAGGCCTTATACGGTTTGAAACAGGGTCCAAAAAAATGGTAAAACAAATTTAAAACCCTATTTTTTGAAAATGGTTTTAAGCCGTTAATCTTTAATCCCGCTGTTTTTTATAACGTTAAATCCAAACATTTTATCGTTATTTTTGTAAACGATTACCTGCTAATAGGTCCTAAAATGCAATATATTTAGAATTTCAAAACGCGTTTTAATAAGGTATACGCGTTGGAAAACAGGGGCCCTACGGCCTAATCTTTAGGGGTTTAAATCAAAAAGGATACGTGTAAGCGCCTATTCTGGTTTTATTAGAGTTAATATATACAGGAAATATTCGCAACTTTCGGATTAGTTAATTGTAAACCTATATTTATTCCTTTAAAACCGGGTGTGCTAAAATATAGCGGGGGTAAGCCCGTAAATGCTTTAAAAATTGAATTATTATAGCGTATTATTGGTACCCTTATGTATTTAGTATTACTAACGCGCCCGGATATCGGTTTTGCGGTTTAATAGTGCTAACGTTTTTCAACAAAAATTACTACAATCCATTTAACGGCAATTAAAAACCTATTACGTTATTTAGCGGGTATTAAATCCTTACTTATTTATTACGGAAATAGAATAATTAAAGCCGAGTTACCACCCAATTTTTTTGATAAAAGGTTTTAAAGGCCTTAAATTATTGGGCTTTAGTGATAGCGATTTTGCGGGGGTTAAAAAAAATTCAAAATCCATTTATGGATATTTGTATACCTTATTTGGGAGCCCTATAACTTGGAAGTGCAAAAAAGTTAATATTATAACTTTAAACATTCCAAAAGCAGAAACCGATGCGTTAACGGAAGCCTTACGTAAAATACAATGGTTTCAAAGCTTATTTATAAAAGGTGGACTATTTATAAACGGCCCTATTGCAATATTTGGAAATAATACAGGCTTTATAATTAACGCATATAATCTTACGCACCTCCAACGTATTAAATATACGTTATTTAAGTTTTATTTCATACGGGAATTGATTACAAAAGGCTTAATAACTTTAAAATACCTGGAATCAAAACAAATGCCCGCTAATAACCTGACAAAACCCCTAACGTTTGTGTGAACATGGCTAGCACAGGGTTAATTATATTAGCTACCCTGCATCATTTTATAACGGCTAGCACGGGCTAATTTTATTAGTTACCCTGCATCGAATAAATAAATAAATAACAAATAAAACGTATACGCGTTTATATATACAAAGCTTTATATATCACGTCTTTGTTCATAGTTTCAACAACAAAACAAATACGTCATATTTAATTTAGCTTAGTGGTATAATGCACGTACCATAATTTATATCATATATACGTTGAAGTGCGTGGGTTCGAATCCCGTTGTGGTCGCAGATTTTCTGTGCATGCATAAGCACAATAGGCCGTTAGGCTCAATGGGCCGTTAGGCTCAATAGGTCGGCAGGTTAGTCACATGAATAAGGCCAAATCATGTGACGTGACCCCGCATTCCGGACATCCGGATCGAAAATCTGCACCTACGGATTCGAACACGTAATTCATAACTTAGCCTTAGATTCATCACCTTCATAACCTTCATCGATTCAACGATTCAACGAATCGATTGTGCAACAACAATATATTATCTCTATTACCCGCTAGCAGACGGTTATTTGCCATTTCAACGTTCCATCAGCCTTATACGTGATCCACTTTTCCCCGCGTTCAAGATTAAGCTTATTCTATCTCGTAACCTCCTCACAGTTTGCAATTTACAAAATCATTTTAAAACTTATAGGGTTTAAACCTTTGAAAATTTAGTTTTTACTTATTAAATTTTATAGCATTGTTTAATTGATTCGTTTGTGAATTACCCATTAAATTTCCTTTATTTGCAAATATTGGATTTTTATTAGCCCAATACCGGCCGTATTACCCGAATCTACTTTGTACAGGTTAATTAATAGACAATTTATACCGCCGTTGTATTTTGTTAATTATATGCGTTATTTAGCATGTAATGGGCCCACCTTTATTTGTATATAAGCCACAAAAGATAATGCCGAAATGGGGCTGTTGGGGCTGTCGGATTTTCTATTATATTTTTGTGTATATGTTGCAGGAGTTGCGATTTGAAGTCAGCGAATGTAGTCTCAGTGCTCAGACTAGACCCCCCTGCTTCGCAGTGGGGACCGAGCGCTCCATGTACCTTTCAGCCACATGGCTTTTCGACCAATTACATTGGTCGAAAAAATCGCGCTCGTTCTAATTTAAAAACAATTTATCGCATTTCGCCGTTTATAGCGGTACCACTAACAAAACACCCAATGCTGCGATATCGCCAACCACTATTCCCCCCGACACACAAAAAAATAAAAAATTTCTACCATTATACTATATATTTACGCATATTAATTTTTATTCGATATATTATTAAACCAAATAAAACCCGAATCCAATAATAGAAAACACATTTCCAATAATATTAATAAATACACCCGAAAAAATATTCCCATCCGCGTAACCTGTAATTTAATATTTTACGTCCGATTTAACCCTATTACCTCCATCGATATTGCAATTATTTTCGTTTTTATCGTTATCCCAATTATTATCGCCCAATCGTATATTCGAAAATAAATGGGAATTTAAGCTTTTTTTAATCGATTAAAAGCAATTACCGAGGGAATCCGAATCCGAAACGGAAATAAACCCTAAAACCAAATTTATTCGCGATATTACCAAATTTTGGCGTAACCGTTACCGACGCACCAATTTTACGCAATTTATCCACGTTTGGGTAATAGCGGCAAATTTTCACGAAATTACCCGATTTACCCCATCGCGAATACTTTTTTTTAAAAAAGCATTACGAAACCCTTAAATCCGAAAACGTTTACGCGTTAATAGGGTCGAATACCGTTTTAATAATAAATTTCCTGCGTTTATCGAAACCGACTTTTTGCGCAGGGAATTGCAGCAATTAATATAATATTTACGCTTTTTTAACCGGTTCGAACCTACAGATTTCCAATTTTCGGGAATAAAAGATTGTTCCGCTAAAAACATAAGCGATATAAATTGGTTTAAATAAATATTCGACACATCCACCCAGGAAATCCCGTCCAAAACGCCAATATTATATAAATTTATATTTTTACTATTATTATATTCCCGGGGCCACCGCCCGTTTTATCCATTATTACAAATTTCGAACGTAATATACCTGGAACTAAATACCTTTTTAAAAACCACAAACCCCCCAACGTTAAAGGATTAACGCGTTATATTAATATTGGCGATTTTAACCTATGGATATTCCCCCCAAAAAAACAATTATTTGCTACGCGCATTCGCATTATATTTTATAAATAATGGAATTCCACGACGTATTGTAAATATATTATCCGGGTTTGGAATATATTTATTTTATAAAACTATTAAACGGTAAACCCAATAATTTGTCGCCGTTACCCGAATACGTTATTAACAATATCTATATTTATATTTAGCTTTTACCGCAAACAGCAATAATAATTTTTTATATATATATATATATATATATATATATTAATATATAGACAAATTTAAAAAGGATCGCTCGTAACCCAATATTATCCTTCGTATATAATAATTTCAACTTTCTGGACAAAATACAGGATTTTGGACATGGAAGACGTAACCGAATGCAAAATTTAACATCGTATTTCCTTATATTAACGCCAGGATTTAAACGATACACGCAATCCCAATGGTACGCCACCGTACCTTTCCGCCAGAAATGGTTACAAACGCCCGCCTTTTTACAATATCCGGACACCTATTACGAAAACGCCAAATATTATATAATACACCAAATTTGTGGTTTTTTATTCCCCAACCGCCCATATACGCCTAAAATAATCCCACAATACCCTACCCTCGCACGAATTACACCAATTTCCTACTTTATCCAAACCCCCGCTATTACCGAAAACGAAAGGAAATACGCAAAAGTTATCCAAATCCACGAAATCCTTTTTAAACGTTTTTTAAACCTGCTACCCGACCATTTCGACTACTTTTCCGTCCTGCTCCTCGTTTATGGGGATTAAAAAACAACGTTATATATCCGTACCATTTAAAAAACTTATATCGAATTATTTCAACCTTTTAACAAAAAACAATAAATATTACCCGTATTAGCGTTTTTCCATATCGAATTTAATTTTATTAACCAATTATAGCAATATTACGCCCCCATTATATCCATAAATATAATAGGGTTAGGGAAATATAACCAATTTCAAAAAAATAAAAAGGAGTTTTACCACGTTTTACGGTTTTTACAAAATATATTCCGGTCCCGCATTTTATACATTATAATTACTATTTTAATCCAAAACGGATTATTAAACAGGGATTAAATTTTTAAAAACGCCCTGGAAAAAGTTTTTACCGATATATTATATAATACATATATTTCCGTGGTAAACCGTATTTACGATAATATATTCGCTGGTTATATTAACGGTTTAATGGGTATTGGATTATGGGATATAAAACCCAAAATTAATATCGCTTTCCGCACGTAACGCCGTTATTTGCAAATAATTAACTTTTTATGGATAATAATAAACGCGTTCCATTAAAAAGATTACGGCGTATTGGAAATTATAATACCGCAATTGGTCCTATTTTTTTACGGTTATAAAACAAAAAACTATAGCCCTAAAATATTATATTTAGCCTGGTTATTACGACTAAAGGTTACAAATTAACCGCTGCGCACCGGGATTTTAAAATCAGCGTTCGTAAAATATATTACGGCCGGGAGTGGATTTAAACCGGCAAACCTAATAATTAAATATATTAATAGGGGTTTCGTTATAAATATTAAAAATAACCGCAATTCCACGCACGATTTGCGAAAAACATTTTTAAATTGTGCAGCGATAGGGCCAATCGCAATTACGGTGCGCAAAATATTGGAAAATATCGCCCGTATACGCATTAATAGTAAATACCACATAATATTAACCAACCAAAATATAATCCATTATGCGTATTTGTTATTCCAAAATGGTTGGGGAAACGAAAAAGCCGAAATATTACCCAGTTTCGATTTCGACGGCCCTAATTTATTATACCTGGGTTTGAAAAAACTAATGGGCGATAAATTGGAGGCATTTAATTAAAAAATTATACGCCCCAATAACGTGTTATTTTAGGCGGATATTGAAAAAACAGGGGTAAATCTAAAAAAGGGATATAACCGGATAAACGGTTTAAATATTAATGGTATAATTAACATTGAAAGAAATTTGCTGGACGGAGTATACGAAAAATCCGACGAAAAAGGCGTATAAAATTCAAAATAATAAAAAGTAAATTACGTAAATTAAAACGGGCAAAAGCGAGGATCGTTCCATTATAAAAAGGAATTAAATGGACGAATAACGGTAATTTTACCCGCAAATAACGGAGGCAAAATAACGTCCGTAAAACCAATAAATACAAATAAACAAATACCAATCGTAAATTTGGTCTAAAATAAAATGCGAGGTATAACCTCCTCCAAAATCCTCCGTATAAATAACCCGTTTTTTATTTATTTTCCTTACCCAAATAAACTATATTTTTTATCCACCGCCAATTATAAATCCAGCAAAAAAAATCCTGGTAATAACCGTTATTATAATACCCCATTAACCACGAATAATAAATCCATTAAACCGGATCCCAATAATAATAATTGTTATAATATTACATATATAAAACCCCCAATTTTATAGCATTAAACCCCAAAAAAAAAGCAAAACAAAAAAACCCAAACCAATTAAAAAAGACGAAAACGCTTGGCAGCGTTAAATGTTTTTTTAGGAATAGGTTTATTAGCGTTACACTTTTTTTTCCGAGCTGGGGTCGCGGTAAACGATCCAAAGACCGAATCGTCCTCCTTTTTATCCTTTTTTAAAATAGGTATGCAAAATTTTTTTAACGAATCGAATATAAATTTATCGTAATTAAAGCTAAAATCGATAGATAAAAAAAACGGAATAACGACCGTTAAAGGATCGGCGTTATTATTACTAAAAATACCTTTTTTAAACGGTTTATTGGTTTCCCGGCGTTTAATAACCCAGGAGCCAAAATCCTTTATTAGGGCCCCGATAACCCGCGCGGTCGCGGTTTCGTCGTAAAATCCATCGCTGTTTTTAATCCATTTTATTAATTTAACTATAAACCCCTAATCCATAATAGTAAAATCGAAATAAGGTAAATGTATACGATTAATATAATTAGTAAACGTATTACGGCCACCATTTTGCTCCTGGTATTAATAATTAATATAAACTGGACCCAACGTTAAAATAAAAGCTAACGTTTTTTCTACCAAATCCTGTTCGTTAAACTGTTTAAGGATATTTAATATAAACATTAAAACCAGGCGAAAATAAAATTCGCCCATACAACGCGTTTTATTAAAATAAAAAGTATTAAAATGCTAGGGGGGTTTTGCTATTTAAGCGAAGCAATTAAAAGGCCAGGAAAATATGATTGCCATTATTTTATACGCCAAAAGTTGTTTAATAATTGGAAATTAGATAATTTTGGGGAAGCGTATACGCGTAATATATTTAAATAATATTTATTATATATTAATAACGGCCGGAACAGTAAAAAAAGGGGCATTAACCTTCCGGAATATGCGATCTTTTACCCAGTCGAAAAAGGTACCTCGCATTTCGAAAATGCGCCAAATAACAGGTTTATTTTAACTTAACCGAATTAAACGATTACAAATTTGCAACTGTATATTAACGTTCCATATTAAAAGGATAATAATACTAGTATAACAATTGGGGTGCAAATTAAAACCAACGCTGGAAATGTTAATATTTAGGATATAAACGTTAAAATTGGAGCTGAAATCGGTAAAATCGGAGACGGTTTTATCGCGTTTGGTTTGGGATAAACCTAATCGGATAATAACTATACCGAAACTGGTTTTTTCCAAAATAAAAGTAATAAAATTAAAAAAGTTAGCAAATATATTAAAAATTGTAACAATTGTTACAAAAATGGAAAAACAATAACCATTATAATATTTATTACAATCCAAAAACATAAAAATTGTAACAATTGTTACAATAATTGTGGGGAAAAAAAAGGATTGTAATAACTGTTACCATATGGCCAATTTACGTTTAAATCCAAGGATTGGGGGTTATAACCAGGACGCGTTAACCTTTTTTCTTTTCCTTTATACAGATTTCGACCACGCGGGCAATAAATGGCGATTCGTTTAATATAAAATGGATTATTTTAACCCTGCCCGACGGAGGTAACGTTTTAAAATTAGTGCAAATTTTCGAATAAACCCCGTTAAAAGGACCGTCGCCGCTATACTAAATTAAAACGTCCACAATTACCGATCCAAAACGGGTTTTTCCTTCTTATAAACTTTTTTTAAAACTTTGTCGGACGTTACGGTATTTGGCTTTAAAATCCATTCCTTTTAACGTTAGCATTTTACCCAATTCCGCCGAATTAATATCCCGGTTATCGTCCTCGGCGTGGATTATTAATTAAAAAAGGTAATTAATTGCCAAAAATTGCAGCAGGCGGATAAAACCTATATTAAAAAAACCGAGGTTTGGCGGTTACCAGTTATAATATCCGCATTAGTGGGAATTCCTAATAAAACGGGACTAATATCGTCGGTATTTTCGCCCACGAATACGGTAATAATATTTTTGAAAATTGTTTCGGTATTCGTTATAACGTTTTCGAAACGGTGACCAAATTGGAACTCCTTAATAATAATGCTATAAGGCGGAATACGTTTACGGGGATAAATAATTATACCGTTAGGTAAAGTAAGCCCGGTGTCCATACCCTTACGTACCGTAAATACGCCCGTATATTTAAAAATTATTAACGATTTTTCGTTTAATATAATGGTAGGAATTATAAAATTTAAAATTCGAAGGTAAAACAGCCACCATTTCCAACCTATCGATTCGAATTTTTGTAGGGAAATTCTGGTATTTTTATCGATATTAAAAACGACGAAATAACCATTATTTTCCCAAATATAATCGACCGTAAACATGTTTTTTTAGGATAGGCCTTCAAATCGGGCGAAAAGGATCGCAGTTTTATCCCAAACCAGGGCATTAAGGCCAATAATATCCCTAATTTTGTTAATAATCGGCGTGGTAGTGGCTATACCCCGATTAATGCAAAAAATAAAACGAAATACGCGGTGTGTTATTAATTCGCGGTAACGGAGGCATTAAACTTCGTTTCCAATTATACGTTAAAAAAAAGTACCGGATAGTAAATATATAACCAAACGCCGGATATTTTTGGTATTTTCGCCCGTGGAAAAATCGGCCTTCCAACCATTTTTGCGTTAACGGTTCCTAATAAAATTATTTAATTTAAACAAATATATTAATATAACGAAATTATAACAATTGTTATAAAAAATATTTATTAGGTATTATTTTTAATATCGGAATTATCGTCGAAATTGTCGACGTCGGGGGGGCGTTGCTAAGGATTGGAATCGATAATTTTATCCATATATTATAGGTTAAACACCTTTTCCGCGTTATGGATTTCGTCCAATTATTTAATTTTTCGGATTAGGAATATCGAATAAAATGTAATAATAACCGTGCCCGCAGATTTGGAATTAGATTTGCGGGCGGCGAATTTGGTTAAAATATCGTAAAATTGCGCCTAAGTAAAAATAATAACCGCTCGCGGGGTATCGGTAACGCATACCTCGGTTAAACCATAGTAATATTTAACGTCGAGGGCTGGGAAATTGGTTATTACCTTTTTAAATGTTTGCGAAATAAAGTTGGCCGGGACGAAAATTAAGGTGGGAAAACATCCGTCGGTATTTTGGATAAATCGGTCGTATTAGCAACGGATATACCATATATAAGTCGCCGTAAAATAAATAATCGTTTTTCCTATACCCATTTCGTTGGTTAATAACCAATTTTTAAAAGTTAATTGCTCCAACTTTAATAAAGTATAGGCATTTAAACCGAAAAAAAAATTAGTTTAGCAAAAACAAAAATTGTAACAATAATTACAAAAATAGGGGCAGGATTATAACAGTAATTACAAAAATAGGGGCAAAATTGTAACGATAATTACAATTATTAGGGATAATGTATATATAATTTACCAACCAGTTAATGGGGTAGCCAATAGCGACTAAAAAAAGCATTAAATATATCCCAGTTAAACCAAAAATATTTGCCTTTAATTTTTTTGTATTTAAAACCGATTTTGTTATCGGTATTTAAACCGTCGACAGGCAAAATATTTTAAAAAAAGCGCAACTCTTTCATAGCAGCCTAAATCGCGTCCGAATTAAAAAAATAACCAGTCCAGGGATAACCCTTAATCAAAATAAAAAATTGCGTATAGCATGCCAAGGAAGCCGTTAAAATTTTTTCGCGGGCGTCCTCGAAAATTTCCTTTTTTGCGCGGTTTATATTAGCAAATCGATCGGCGATAGTGGATTGGGTTTGTATAAAATTGAAAAAATCGTTTTATTGGTCGTCGCCAAAAAATTTGGGATAAAATTCGGTAATTTTTATTTTGGGTTTGGTAAAAATGGGACGATGGAACCGCCCCTCGTCGTACAAATTGTTAAAAATACCTTTAAATATTAATAAATCCAATGGGTGCATTTAAACTTAATTTGCACGCTTTTTTTTCTTTTTTAACCGTCCGATTTTAATGGGTTTAAAACGGGACCAGGTATCGACAACGAATATTATTATTATTTTGTTATAACAGGCGCGGTTAAAACCAAACAAATTGGCGACGTTAATGGTTTGGTCGGTTCGCGAACGGGCAATTAAACGATATTAAAATTGCATTAAATGCAAATTATTTAGGGCGATAACGTTGTCGGTAATAATTGTATAATCGGCGATAGCAAACAGGGTGGAAAATTGCTCGATATTAAATTTAAAAAAATTGCGGCAATTTTTACCAAAATCGTTAAAACCTTTTTTATTTCCAATAACGATTTTTCCCTACCGGCGAAAAACAAAATAAAAAAAATAGTAATAAACTTTAAATTAATCGTCGATATAATAACCGTTATATATATATAATCCAGGGTTAGCGGTTTTAAATTTTAAATCGCCGTTTTTAAAATTAAATCCGGTGGTTATTATCCGCAGGTAAATTAACATCGTGGCGAAAATTGTGGGAATTATAACCGGTTTAAATTTGTTTGCGAATATTTTTAGCCCGGGGAGGTTAATATCGCTTTGGCGGATAAAGGGGGGGATAAGGGGTAAACGACGCCGATTTATCAAATTATCGAAAATAGGTTTAATACCCCTATCGTTAAATATATCCGGCACGGAGGCCAAAGTCTTTTACCAAACGGGCATTTTATTACCTTTAATTTATTTGCCGGGATTATTTACTTTAAAATAAATTAAAAAACCGAATATGTCGGCGATTAAAAATAAATTAACTAATAATTAAAATTATACCCGTTATCCCAAAATATATAAAAAAGTAAAAACCAAATTGTAATAGCTATCACATTATAGCAATAATTATTTGGCATTACCGCAAAAAATTGTAACAGTTGTTATAATATAGTAAATAGCAGGACATATTAATGCAAAAATTGTAATAACTGTCGCAATCCAATAAAAAAAAACATTAACCTATTATATTAATATATTATACCAAAATATTTGTCGTTTTATAACCAAATACGACTATTATTTCGTTTATATTCGACGAATTATTATTAAAATAATATACCAAAATCTGGCCATTAACGCGTGCTTTTACTGCGGCGACGCCAGCAACGGATTAAAAACGTTTAAAGGTTTAGGCGATTGGGATTTCGTTCGTGTTACGGAAAATATTATTTCCGCGACCGAACCAGGCGGGCGGGTTGGTATTATTATTAATTTTAAAGCAGTTAATATAACCCAAATGGGGTATAATACGAGCCATTTTGGTAATATTCGTATTTTTTACCCTGCGCCAAATTATAATAATTATCGCCGATACGGATTAATTTTTACCCAATTGAAAATTTTTCCATAACGGGACGGGCAGGCGATCCAGGAAATCCGTGTCCTTATACAATAGGAAATAATATTCGGGTTATGCGAAATTTACTAATCCATTATTTGGCGTCGAATTAGGTTTGGGTTACGTCCGCGATACCGAAATAAAATTAATTTTAACTGGCCGAACGGTAGTGGTTTTATATATACGGGGTGCGGGCGGCCTATTTAATGGCGCGGGTACCGGGTTAATAATAATTTCCGGTTATAGTGCAGGGGGCCGGTTTTTGGGGTCTTTTAGTGGCGGGGATAATGCGCTGGTAAATAGTTTAAAAGATATTAGGGGAATTTGCAATTAGCGGTTATCCAAATCCGGGGCAAATTCGTTATAATTATCGTTTATATTAATATTATTATCGCTTTTATTAGCGGACGCGGGGGCAGGCTGGCTATCGCTTTCGCTTATATAAATATTGTCGTTATTATAATCGACGGGGGCGGGGGTAAATTCGTTATCGCCGGCGTCCATATCGGTATTATTTCCATTTTTATCGACGGGGGCGGGGGTAGATTTATTATCGCCGGAATCCATATTAACATTATTTTAATTATTATTATTATTATTAGGAATGGGGGGAAAATTTAAAAGGATTCCGGTTGCATCCGAATAACCTTGTAATGTAAAACGGTCCAACCGAGCAAAATTTAACTCCAAAATAATTGCAATATCCGCGTCGTAATTTTCCAAATCTTTAAAATACTGGTTTATTTTTTTTGTCCGCGCTCCTTTTTATGGTGTGGTTATTAGGTTAGCAAATAATTTAATATTATTAAGTATATATCCCAACGTAAATTTGGTGGTAGCTTGGGCGGAGGTTTGGCCTTTTTGGCGTTTTTTGGGAATTATGGTAATAAGGGAACGTAATTGTAACAATTATCACGGTTTTTGGCGAATTAAAGCAATTATTATAACTATTATTATAATAAAGTTAATTAAATTGCCCCGGATTTAACCGGGTGGGGGGTATTTTTGCGATGCAGGGGCGCTAATTATAATTTACCTTTATTACGATTGGGTTAATATTTGCTTGGGTGGGTAAAATATAAATAATTTTATCCAATTAAAAATGCTTTAATTAGGTTTCCTAACGAATGTGTTTGCAATATTTGCTAAGGTAATTTTGCGATTATAATAATTATTACGTTTGTTAGTTAAAAATTGAACGCTAATTTAATCGTTACAATTTCTTATTAATCGTTACAAAAAGAATTTGGCGGTTGGGAAAAAGGTTTTTATTATAAAAGAAAAAAAAAAACTAATAAAAATAAAAAAAGAGGTATTTATAACTGGGTTTACGTATGGGGCTTTCTGCTAATAAAATAAAATTAAAATGGAAACGCCAAAATTTCCGGAGTTTAGCTGTAATAATTATTACAATTCGCAATATCGAACCCTTTTATTTTTAATCGGGGCGCCGTTACGCCGTACCATCCTATATAAAATCCAAACTTTCAATTTACGTAATAATTATTATTATCCAGCATTTGGTCGTTTTATTTAAACCGTTAATTGGGGATTTTGGTATTTAATAATTATATGCTTTGCGCTATTTAATCCTCCCCCCCTGGTTAATCCATTTCGGTGTCGCCTTTTTTATCGTTCGACCCTTTTATAATCCAAAATACGTTATTTAATCTAATTAGGATTTAATTTTATTCGCCCTTTAATTTTTAAATTATAAATTTATAAGCGTTCTTATATTGGATATTTTTGCAACCGTTAACGTTAACCAGCATTTCAACCTATAATTATAATACCGTTTAATTCGTTCGTCGGCGTTTATTAATTTATTTTCCCGAATAATTGTTAATTATATCCATCGTTTCCTAAAATGCTACCGTATTTTAATTCCGCCGCCTTTTTTTTATTGTTTATGCAAATAGGAGGCGTAATCTCGTATCCCATTTTCGTATATTATTGGGAATTAAGCAACGAAATAATCGTTATATTATTTAAACCATTTAATTAATTGTAAATTTGGAATATTTTCCAGCAAATCGTTTTTCGTCCATTCCCGGTTATAGGAATAAACGAGTTTTTTAACGATATTA
Organism: Pyricularia pennisetigena; assembly: GCF_004337985.1. Lineage (NCBI taxonomy): Eukaryota > Fungi > Ascomycota > Sordariomycetes > Magnaporthales > Pyriculariaceae > Pyricularia > Pyricularia pennisetigena. The sequence goes on from NC_043744.1 coordinate 3,482,921, forward strand.
AAAATTATTGGTTTGGGTAATACCAACTGGGATAGTAGGTCGTATAACCGCCGCGGGTTTGGGTAAAAAATGGTTATTGCAAAATAGGTACCCCATTTATCCAATTATTTAAACATATAACCTTTTTTGGAATTTTTCCTGGGTATTTTAATTGGCTGTTTTTTAAGGGGTAATACGGGTAAAACTCCAATTTGGTGGACGCAGGCGTTGCAACAATTTTTAAATTGGTTTATTGTAAAAAATGGATTCGTTTCCTATATAAAATCCAATATAATTCGTCGAAAATATTTAGCGTTAACGAAAATTTGCATATTTGGCGCTTCCTTTTTTAATTTTTTCCTATTTATTATTTCCTATTGCGTTTAATGGGGCGGAACGCGTAATTTAAATATACCCAAAAGGCCGGTTTATGGTAATTTCGACGCTTTTACCCGGTTATTATCGTTTAAATTAAATTTAGCGACACGTGGAAAACTAATAAAGAATAACCGCGTTTATAAATACGTTAAAAAATCTAAATGGGTAATTTATAAATTTTTAGCGTTTCCTCGTAATATTACGGGTTATTTGGTTAATTTGGTTAATAATTTTGGTTTAATTGGTTTATATTTAACGATGGACCCCTACGTATCGAAATACCAATAAGGCGTAAAAAAATATGCGGTTTTTTTACGGTTGGGCCCGCGTGCGGTTCGTCCGAATTTTTACTATAGGTTTGCGGGGTCGTTTAATATTAACGCGCCGTATTGCATTATACGTTTTACATTAGGTATATTTATACCCATACCCAAAAATAAAATGGAAAATATAATGCGAGCTTTAAAATCCGGTTTGGAAAATTTTGCGTAAATTTTAATTTTATCGATTTTAAATATAAATATATTATACCGGATAATTATATTGGTTACGTTTTGTTTAATAAATTTCCTAAATACGAGATTTCTTATTAGGAATTGGCGTATTTGGATAATACGGTTTCTGGCGTTTATATATATAATGGTTTTAAGAATACGGGTGGCGGATAATGGTATAATATTTCCTATTAAAAATAAAAAACGCCGGTAATCGTTAACAAAGGTTTTGCGTTCCAAATACTGTATTATAATCGTAATTTCGGGTCGGTCGAAAAACGTTTTAACGAAACGTATTATCCTTTTATAAAACAATTAATCGAAAACGTAAATTTTAACTTTTATTATAAAGGTTACGGTACACCCGAATATAAATACGTTTGCTGGTATAATTACCCGGACCAAACGCAGTATGGAAAACGATTCCCTAAAATTTTTCCACTATAAAATTATATAAAATTTATTAATAGCAAATAAAGCGATGCGTTAATGGAATATGGGGTTTCGAAAAAGTTTAAAAAATCGGTAATTGGTGGTTTATTCCGGGTTTAAAAAAATGTGCGTGTGTTTATAAACGGTTTACGGGTTTTAAAAAAAGTTATATTAAATAAAATTAGTTTTGGTAATAAAAACCGCATATTTATATTTACGTTTAAAATGGATTAGTCGATTAATTTGGGGTTCGCGGCGGGATAACGTTATATATTGCGTAATTATTTTTACTTTAATTTATTTAATGGGATTATTTGGATAATAATAATGTTATTGCGAATTACCGAAATAATTTGCAATATTATATTTTTCCCGTACCCGGTTTTTACCAGCAAAATAACATTTTTTATATTATATAAAACCCGGTATATATATTGCATTTAATTATAATATAGGATTCGTGCAGGAATATTAAAGGGTTTGTGGAGGTTTAAAAACTATATAGCAGTTAAAGAAACGAGTTTATATTATAGGTTTAAATTACCAAAAGCTTTGGTTTTGGCGTATAATTCCGGGAAAATATATACGTCGGAGGAGGTATTTACCGCCGCGTGTACGGGATTGGGACCGCGAAAAATTGCGTCGATCTGGTGGGAAAGCGAAATATATGTAGGCGTGCTTCCGGATATTATATATATGTAATTTAATACGAATATATAAAAATTTGCGGAAATAATGGTTTTTTTTAATGGGTGGATGTATAACGTATTATATAATATATATTTTATACGGATTGTAAAATTAATGGTTTTGCGTTATTTATATTAAAATTTATATGTAAAAATTCCTTTCGCTTTTGCGATTTTCCTTATATAAATTTTAACGGATTATAATCGTTGTTAATAAAATGCGAAATGGGTATCGATAATATTTATAGGTGGACGTACAATATATTAAGTGAAATTTACCTTATACGGATTATAAAATAAATATTTTTGCGATATTTGGATTAAAATTTATATGTGAAAATTCCTTTCGCTTTTGCGATTTTTTATATATAAATTTTAACGGATTATAATCGTTATTATTAAAATGCGAAATGGGTATCGATGGTGTTTTTGGGTTAATAATGGGGATACCGCCATAAACGGATAAAAGGCGGGTTATATCCAATTTTTAATTGGCGTACCGGGTGCAAAAAATTTTAAATTAATAAAAAAGGCCTACCAATTCCTATTTTCAACGATGTTTTCTTTTTTCGATATTTTGCGTGGTTATGGAATAATAAGGGAATGTCGGTCGCAAAAAGGCCAAAAATACCGCCATAAACGGCGAAAATCGACAAGTTGTCCTCAAACCTAAACCAAAACGTTTTTTGGATGGACCCACAGGTACATTGCAAAACCGCAATTGAGCCACGAAGTGGAGCGAAGCGAACGGAGTGGATTAATTGTGGAGCTTTGGGCTTTAGGGATGAGCCCTGAGACTATAGCGAATGGGGTTTCACCCTATACCGGGTTTAATACCCACCATACACTGACAAATTAGCTACCCTATACCTGGTTGAAGTTTTCACCAAATTAGCAAATTAGTGCGAACCCAGAAATGGTTTGTATGGAAATGAGGGTGTTTTTTCAACAACGTATACAAAATAATTTTTCGGAAAATCGTGTGCGGTACCGGAACCTTTTGCGAAGTGCGCACCCCCATTTCGATATCGGAGAGTATGTAAGGGAAACAAAATAAAATTTCCCCCACCAATGAATTAAATTTATTAATCCCAAGTTTAATAAACAATATAGTGCATTTAAGCCCTGTTATTACAAGTTTTTATAACGCAATTAACACCACGCCGCACCTAGGTTAATGTTTAAACCCCTGTTAGCAACCCATATTATTAACAGGTTATAAACCCGGAAAGGTTTTAGTTTATGCATTAAAATGCATTTTGCATCGCTGGAAAGCTTGAAGTTTAAATTTTATTTTGGTTATTGTCGCATTTTTACAGCAAATTGTTAACAATATGGGTTGCTAACAGGGGGTTAGGCCTTAGCCCAGGTGCGGCGTGGTGCTAATTGCGTTGTAAAAGCCTGTAATTACAGGGTTTATATACATTAAATTCACTAATTTTTGGATTAATAAATTTAATTCATTGGTGGGGGAAATTTTGCTTTATCTCCCTTACATACTCTCCGACATCGAAGTGGGGGTCCGCACCCCGCAAAAGGTTCCGGTGCCGCATACGATTTTCCGAAAGATTATTTTATATGCGTTGTTGAAAAAACACCCTCATTTCCATACAAACCATTTCTGGGTTCGCACTAATTTGCTAATTTGGTGAAAATTTCAGCCCGGTACAGGGTAGTTGACCTGTAAATGCAGGGTGGGTATTAAACCCGGTATAAGGTGAAACCCTATTCGCTAATTTGAATCGCAATTCCTGCAACACACAAAATATAATAAAAGATTTAACAACCTTAGCAGCCCCATTTCGGCATTATTTATTGTGGTTTATATATAAATAAAAATGGACCTATTACATGTTAAATAACGCATATAATTAACACCCCCTTTTTTTGCTATTACTTATATAAAATCGGAAAAAACAAATATATAAAAAATAAAACCTTGAAAAAGAAAAATCCCTTTTGTGTCCCAACCCGATTCGAACTCCCGATATAAACCCCCTGGATAATTAAACCCTTTATACCGACCTATAACCCCCGAAATAAACGAACCTCCGAATTGGAAAAAACCGCCAAAATTGTAATAACCCCCGGATTCGAACCCCCGATTTATATAATATTAAACCACGGAATTAATTATTAAGCCAGGTAATTAATCTGGTTATTCGTTGGTAATAATCCAAATTAAATATATTATATAGGGTATTTCGAATGCGTGAATCGCCCAAAACAGGAGCTTTTTCAATTTTAATTTAAATTTTGGTATAAGGTCGGTATAATTTATTTATTAATTAATTTGTACAGGGTAAATTCGGGTGATACGGCCGGTATTAGGCTAACAAAAATCCAGTATTTGCAAACAAAAAAAATGTAATAGATAATGAGTTAACGAATTAATTAAATACCCTAAAATTTAATAGGTAAAAACTAAACTTTTAGGGGTTTAAACCCTATAAATTTCAAAAAAACCTTATAAATTGGAAGCGTTAAGGTTTTTGTTACGCGATTAACGGGCATTTGTTTGGATTCCAGGTACTTTAAAGTTTTGAATCCTTTTATAATTAACTCCCGTTCGTAATAAAATTTTAATAACGTATATTTAATACGTTGGTGGTGCGTAAGGTTATGTGCGTTAGCTATAAAACCTGTATTATCTCCAAATATTGCAATAAAACCTTTTATAGGTAGTCCAACTTTTATAAATAAGCTTTTAAACCATTGTGTTTTATGCAGGGTTTCCGTTAAGGTATCGGTTTCGGTTTTTGGAATGCTTAAAACTATAGTATTAGCTTTTTTGTATTTCCACGTTATAGGGCCCCCAAATAGGGTATACAAATATCCGTAAATGGATTTTAAATCTTCCTTAGCCCCGGTAAAATCGCTATTATTAAAACCCAAAGATTTTAGGCTTTTAAAACCGCCTATTAATAAATTGGGAGGTAATTCGGCTTTAAATACTTTGTTTCCGTAATAAATAAATAAGGATTTAATACCCGTTAAATAACGTAATAGGTTTTTAATTACCATTAAATGGATTATAGTGGTTTTTGTTAAAAAACGTAAAAACTATTAAACCGCGAAACCGATATCCGGGCGCGTTAATAATATTGAATATATAAGGGTGCCGATAATACGTTATAAGAATTTGATTTCCAACGCATTTCACGGGTTTACCCCCATTATATTTTAGCATACCCGGTTATAAGGGAATAAATATAAATTTGCAATTAGTTAATCCAAACGTTGCTTGTATTTCCTTTATATATTAATTTTAATGGAGTTAAAATAGGCGTTTAAACCTATTTCTTTCAATTTACACGCCTAAAAAATAGGTGACAGTGCCCCTATTTTCCAACGCGTATACTTTATTAAAAAGGGTTTTTAAATCTTGAATATATTGCCATTTAGGACCTATTAGCAGGTAATCGTTTAGAAAGGTAACGATAAAATGTTTTGATTTAACGTTACAATAAACAGCGGGATTAAAGATTAATGGTTTAAAACCTTTTTTAGAAAATAAAGTTTTAAATTTGTTTTATCGTTTTTTGGACCCTGTTTCAAACCATATAACGTTTTTTCCAATTATATAACCAGCAATTCTTTCGGGTTATAACCCATTTCCATTAAAATTTGAATGGTAATAGGGTTACAATTTCTTGCCCATTCGTTAAAACCGTTTGGAATTTGCAAATATATATTTACGTCGGTAAGGTTATTATTCAAAACCGCACCGATAAAATCGATTTGTTTTATTTCCCAATTTTGTGTATTAGCTATAACTAATAATATACGCCAGGTAAATAGTATACTAGTGTTAGCAAAAGTTTCGATATAATTTAGGTTTTCGACCTTTAAAAAACCTTTAACAACAAATATAGTTTTGTATTTTGCAGGTTTCTTAATTTATCTTTTTTTAATTTAAATACCGGCCGGGTAAAAACGAGTTTACGGTTTATAGGTATTTCAAGTTTTGGGATAAAACGGAAAATTTTTGCAATAACAATTTGGTCGAATTTAAACGTTAAAACAGTTAAATATTTTGCATTTTTAAGGTTATTCAAAACCTGTTAATATTTATTTGGCTTACCATTTTTAATAGGCTTTTTTTTAATTTTTCTTTTTGGCTTAAAAATAAAAATAATACACTTAATTTATATCCATTAGATTTGGGTTTTCGAATTGCGAATTCAACTTTCTATTTTGTATTTTAAATGTTAAAAACACCGGAAATTCCATGGTTTTAAATATTGGATTAGGTACCGCTACCGTTATAGGTTTTGGGGGGCGAACGGTAAGTTGTACAAACCTGGCGGGCACTGTATTTTCAGGGTTTAAATACCCAGTAACGGGTGGTAATTGCCCTGTAACCGGTGGTAAATACCCTATATTTTCAGGGTTTTTGAGGGGATAATTCTCCGTTGGAACGCTATTAATTTCGTTTCTAAATTCAAAATTAAAATTCCCTTTTAAATTTGTATTTTCCCTTTTTAAAATTTATAGCGCTTCCCCTGAAATAACCAAATTTTCAGCGTTTATCCCCTCTATGTTTTTCACGGTAAAGGTTTTATATACGGCCCGTTTAACGGGTGCGTAAACCAACGCTGTAAAATTTGATAAATGGGTTAAAATTTCACCGTTTCGGTGCGGGGAACCAATTTATTAAATTTTAGGCGTTTTTCCAACGGTATAATAATTTGATATACAGTACTAATAACCCGAAAATACCTTAAACTGGGTTTATACGGTAATCCTGGTTGAAATTCGAAATAAAATTCCTCGTAAAATATTAAATCCGTATTAATTACCGCCGTACGGTTAATTGAATCAATTACGGTAAGTAGTCAATAACACTATAAATATAATAATAAACCCGCCGTTATAATAAAAAACCGAAATTTATTTAAAAATAACCCTAACGGACCGTTCCGTTAATCCGTTTTAGCCGTGGTTATAAGGGTTTAAAATATTAAAATCAATACTTTCGTTTGTAAACCAATTGTAAAGGTTTATATTAACTCCGTACCCCACATCGAAATGAAAATTTAAGGGGTAATTCCCGTACGTAATTTTTAAAATTTAAAAAAAACCTTTAATAACCACTAAAACCGTAGGTCCGGCTTTATTTTTCAATTGGATAAACCACCGAAAACGTGATTTTCAGTCCACTAATAACAAAAATACGGGCTTTTTATTGTAAAAATTAAATTTAAAGGTTATTATATTACTTTTTATAAAATCAAAAACATTAGGGGGTGTAAGGAGTGCAACTTTATTTGTACGTTTAACAGAAATAATTTTAACATAAGCAATACAGTTAATTGCCCTAATTTTGTCGAAATTAGGTAAACTTTTTGTTATTTTCAACGGTTGTTTTTTAGCAATAATGCCTTTATATGCCCCAAACGCCTATACCATAATAGGGTTTTTTGGGCCTGGATTTCGTCACAATTACCTGTAATTCCATTTGCTTTAAAGGTTAGCTAACCGTCCGTAATCCGTTTTAGGCCTCAAAAAAGCTAATTTACAGGGGCCTGCTTTAAATCCGATAATAAAGGAGGTTTTAATAACGGATTTCTTATATGGGAAACCCCTTTTTTTTCGGAAATAATCCCTTTTATATTAGGTTGTATAAAAGGGTTAATTAGCGGTATACCGGGCCTACGGGGCCCAATTTGACGTATATTTTCAGGGTTTTTACCGTTAAATCTCTGGGTTACAGGTAAATTTACGGCTGTTTCCGTATTTTGTTCGGGATTTAGTTTTTCCGTTACCGTATTTTTTTCCGGTTCCGAATCGGTGTAAATTCTATAATTTTCGTAATTTTCGGGGTTTATATTATTTAGTTTTACTTTCAACGGGGCTGCGTAACCCTTTATAACCCCCTGTCAAATTATACTAAAAACGGTTTTATATTCATTTATTATATAAACGTAATTCGAAATAATATTATTCCGAATAAGGATATTACACCTTTTAACCTTTAAATAAAACGAATATTTAACGGTATTTAAACGTCCCCACTTTTTAAAATCTTTATCGTATAAGGTATTTTTTAATAATACGCCCCTTATATTATAATGTATAAAACCACTAACGATATTTATTCCAAACGAAGGGATATATAAAACGTTATTTAACGTAACTTTTTTAAATTCGTCAGTTTTTTGGCCGTAACGGATTGGTATTTTTACAATTCCGGTATTTACAAGTTTAATAGGGCCACCTCCTGTACCGATTTTAACTGTGGAGCGGGGGTATAATCGGTAAAATATTGCTTATTTGCAAAAATATGGTGCGTATTATTTGTATTGTACAAAATAAGGTAACCTAATTTCCATAGTTTAGGGGTTTTTATTACGCCGCGTCCCAGTTTCGTTTTAATTTTAAAATTAGTTGTAAAAGCCTGTGGTTTTAGCGTTTTACCGGTATCGGTTTCCGAATCCGAATCCGAACGTAATTTTATAATTCCGCTAATAGCGGAATTAACCTCCTATTCCAAAACGTTATACGTTACGCCTTCGTTAACGTTACCTGGAATCGAACCCGTAAATAATTCGAAATCCATAAAAATTATGGAAATTCCAGCGGTTAATTCGTTGGAGGGGGATTTGATATTTTTTGCAAAAACAAAATCCGAATGAAACTTTTTCCTTTTTTTCGTAATTTAAAAGTGTTTTCCTACCCATTATTCTCCTTTTTAACGCCTTTTTTAGCGTTTTTTTACCGGTTTTTTAACCTTTAAACCTATACTTAGCGGCCTTAGCCATTGTAACGCCTGAAATCGAATTTTTGGATATAAGGTCCGCCATAAGGTATTGCAAATTTAACTTTTCCGAATTTTGGCCTATTACTTGCAAAACCCGTTGGATATTGCGTTGGCGTTCGGTTTAAATAAGGAATATTCCCTCCAGGGCCCCTAAATATTGATTTCGTACGTTTACGGGGTTAATTTGCACGTTGGTATTTGCTAATTTAATTACCAGTAAATTAAAATTGTCATTAAATTTAGGTATTATTCTTTTAAATTTTGAAAAATTTAAAACTTGGAATTCCCGATTTAGTAAATCTCGATTAATTTCGGCTGTAATCAAGTTATTATTTTCCAAAGTTTTATAAACCGTTACGGGGTTAAAACACTATATAATAATTTTCAAAAGTTTTTTAGTAAAATTGTTTTTTATAAACAATAATAGGATTAATTGCTCGTATTCCAGTAAAATATAACCAATTTTAGGGTTGGAAATAAATTCCGCTGCTTTTATAACCTTAAATAATATAATTAACGCCTATTTCCACAAATCGTAATTACTAACCCCTATTAATTTATAATTTTCGGGCAAGGAAAATACCCGTTTTAATAGTTTTTTACCTATCCCGTCATTTAAAATTAGGTTATTAAGTGGATTAGGGGGTGCGGTGGCGTGTTTGCGTTCCGAATTACCATTAATATTAGTGGAATTACCGCTTTTTAAGGTTAATAGAGTAATTAAATGTTGAATTATTTTTTAAAATTAATCCATTTGCGTAATTAACGCTTTTAATCGCAGGTTTTGGGCCTGTAATTTAGCGGTTAAAACTTCGTTTAAATGAGGTTTAAACCTTTTATTTGTTGGAATTGGGCCTGGAAAGCCCGATATAAGGCTGTTTTCCATTGTAAAATACCCTAAATTATAATTGCAATTCGCTAATTTACAATTATAATTAATTAATTTAATTTTTTAAGGGTGATAACTTTATTAATTTAGGATTTGCTATACCGTTTATTTTTTAACGGGTATAATTTTGTCATTACCAATTATAGGGTTAATTGCTATTTCCAATGGTTAAAATCCATTATAATACAGGGTTAGAATCCCTAAAATCCACAATTAATGGGTGCCCTGGTATTTGTACCAATCCAGATGCACGTAACGAATTTAATTCGTTAAATGGGTGCAAAATGGATTGCAGGGTATTATATAGGGTAAATTAACCATTAACGTAATTCCGGTAATAGGTTTATAGGTTATTATAAACCCTATTAAACGCATTAGGATTTAATGGGTTATTAACGAACGAATACAGGGGTTTTTGGCCCTTATTTGCTAACGTAAACCCTATTAAAAATTTGAACCCATTATAGTAACGTACATAATCCACGAAAACCACACTAAAAAACTTTTGGATTTGCAATGCAAACGATCGCTGCAATATTTGAAAAAGCTTAAATCGAACGCTAATTTTTAACGATCCCTATTGTAAATATAGGGGGTTAAATGCTAAATTAGCGCTTAAAACTAACAATTTTGCACAAAAACAGCAATATTTTCGTTAATATACGTGCTGTAAAAATGCGACAATAACCAAAATAAACCCTAAATTCCAAACTTTCTAACGATGCAAAATGCATTTTAATATACAAACTAAAACTTTTCCGGGCTTATAGCCTATTAACAATATAAATTGTTAACAGGGGGTTAAGTATTAACTTAAATGCGGCGTAATACTAATTGCGTTATAAAAACCTGTAATTATAGGGTTTATATTTATTAAATTTATTAATTTTGGGATTAATAAATTTAATTTATTGGTAGGGGAAACTTTGGTTCATTTCCCCTATATATTTTCTAACATTGAAATAGGGGTCCGCACCCCGCAAAAGGTTCCGGTGCCGTATACGATTTTCCGAAAAATTATTTTGTATACGTTGTTAAAAAAACACCCTTATTTCCAAATAAACCATATTTGGGTTCGCACTAATTTGCTGATTCGGTGAACATTTTAACCCGGTACAAGGTAGCTGACTCGTAGGTGTAGGGTGGGTATTAAACCCGGTATAGGGTGAAACCCCATTCGCTAATTTGAATCGCAATTCCTGTAATACACAAAATATAATAGAAAATCTGACAACTTCAGCGGCCCCACTTCGGCACTATCTACTGTGGTTTATATACAAAGAAAATTGGACCTATTACATGCTAAATAACGCATATAATTAACACATATATATTGACGAAAATATTGCTGTTTTTGTGCGAAATTGTTGGTTTTAGGTGTTACTTCAGCATTTACCCCCCTGTATTTAAAATGGGGATCGCTAAAAATTAGCGTTCGACTTAGGTCTTTTCAGGTACTGCAGCGATCGCTTGCATTGCAAATCCAAAATTTTGGTATGGTTTTCATGGATCGTGCACGCCACTATAATTGGTTCAAATTTTTAATAGGCTTTACTCTAGCGAATAAGGGCCAAAAACCCCTGTATTCGTTCGCTAATAACCCATTAAATCCTAATGCGTTTAATAGGGTTTATAATAACCCATAAACCTATTACCGGAATTACGTTAATGGTTAATTTACCCTATATAATACCCTGCAATCTATTTTGCACCCATTTAACGAATTAAATTCGTTACGTGCACCTGGATTGGTACAAATACCAGGGCACCCATTAATTGTGGATTTTAGGGATTCTAACCCTGTATTATAATGGATTTTAACCATTGAAAATAGCAATTAACCCTATAATTGGTAATGACAAAATTATACCCGTTAAAAAATAAACGGTATAGCAAATCCTAAATTAATAAAGTTATCACCCTTAAAAAATTAAATTAATTAATTATAATTGTAAATTAGCGAATTGCAATTATAATTTAGGGTATTTTACAATGGAAAACAGCCTTATATCGGGCTTTCCAGGCCCAATTCCAACAAATAAAAGGTTTAAACCTCATTTAAACGAAGTTTTAACCGCTAAATTACAGGCCCAAAACCTGCAATTAAAAGCGTTAATTATGCAAATGGATTAATTTTAAAGGATAATTTAACAGTTAACTGCCCTATTAACCTTAAAAAATGGTAATTCCATTAATTTCAATGGTAATTCGGAGAAGAAACCCGTTACCGCACCCCCTAATCCACGTGGTAACCTAATTTTAAACAACGGGATAAGTAAAAAACTATCGAAACGGGTCATCTTTTTCCCAAAAAATTGTAAATTAATAAAGGTTGGCAACTACGATTTGTGGAAATAGACGTTAATAGTACAATTTAGGGCTAAAAAAGCAGCGGAATTTATTTCCAACCCTAAAATTAGCTATACTTTACCGGAGTACAAGCAATTAATCCTATTATTATTTATAAAAAACAATTGAACCAAAAAACTTTTAAAATCCATTATAAGGTATTCCAGCCCCGTAACGGTTTATAAAACCCTGGAAAATAGCTATTCCGTTGCACCCAAAATTAGCCGAAATTCACTATTATTATAGGGTAAGGCAACGGCCTTGGGACCGTTAAATATCCTTATTGGTATTATTACTAACGCTGGGGGAAAAAAGGAGGAAAAGGTGTATATCCGGGTCGTGGTAATATCCTTCCCTTTATATACTATCCCTAACCCGCTTTTATATCTTATTACGTAAAACGTACCTTAAACACGAATCTATAATATAACCCGTATTCGCCCGTTTTTTATCGGGTATAATCCCCATTTGGAAATATAGGGGCAATCTAACGGGCGCGTACTTTATTATAATTTACCCGTCCATTATTTTGGGCGGTATAAACCCGTAATCGGGTTTTGTTCGTTTATTTTCGGCCGCGGTTGTGTCGCGGGTTTTTTATCCCCCGTTCCGTTCACGGGCGGTTATCGCGGTTCGTTTTTTTTTATTTTAAATGGTATAAATCCGTGGCCGAATTTTGTCCTCCCGCCTTTAGTTGCGATTATATTGTAATTTTTTTATCGTACTTACCGTTTGCGGGCAATTATTGCGGTTTACCTTCCTTTTATTTTAGGCGGTATAAGGCCGTGGTCGGGTTTTGCTTTTTTACTTTTAATTGTGGTATTATCGTGGTTTTTTTATCGTATTTACCGTTTACGGGTGGTTATCGCGGTTTATTTTCTTTTTATTTTAGGCGGTGTAAATTTGTTTATTTATTGGTACAATTCATTTCATGTAATAGTTACGGTTTTCATTTTTCGTATTTCTCCCGCGTTATCGTCCTGGTACCTTTTATTTTCCAATTTTTCCTCCATTTGAATTTCTTTTATATTTTAATTTTTTTTCGTTTCCGTTTCCTCTTTTTTTGCTAATTTATCGATTTTTCCCCCTTTTCCCATCGCTTTATTTTCTATTTATATTATTTTTATTTCGTCCATTTTCGCTTCCTAGTCGTTCCTGTTCATTTTTTGTATCGTTATTTGTCGCTACCAATTCCCCGTTACCATATCTCGGGCTTTTATTTCTTTAATCGCGTTATAAATGGCGTTTGGATAAACCAATACCGGTGGTAAAAATGGCCGGCCTCCCCACCGTAATAATTAGTTACTTTCGTCGTACAACGATAACGGTCGCCCATTTGTAAATCGTATCGATTAAATGTTAATTAGGTGGTATCGTTAATTTATATTCGCAGCGTTTTCGTCGCGTTATCCGTGCCGCGGAATTCCAAAATAATTTGAATAACGACGAATATAGCGCTCCGGAAAAAATATTTATTTTTTGCGTTTTTTATGTAAAAACGTCCAAAATTAGTGGGGTTTGGGAGTGTGGCCCTACCCCCGACGGTATTAATTACCAACGATATTACAATATTAAAAAGTCGTATTATTATTATGACGAAACCGCCTACGTTTTTAATTTTATTTTTCGCCGCAGTTCACGAAAATTAAAAACCACGATTTATAGTAATCGTTATATTGTCCAACCCTTAATTAAAAGCACCGTCGTGAATGGCAAAAAAATTCCTGGTAAAAATGCCGTATTATTTCGAAATTTTTTTACCGTATATATTAATTGGGTCCGCGTTTATTAGGACGTATAAAATAAAATAGCCAATTCCGGGGCCGCGACGACTTTTATTAAAACCATTTTCTTTGCTATTATGTCCAATATTCCTTTTCGTAACGGCGGTAATCGTAACCGTTAATTGGTACAAATTCTCGCACGCGGTTTTATTTATTTGGAAATACGTTTAACTTTTTTGGTATACAATTATTTTGATAACGTTATTAATTTTAAAGTTTTTCAGGAACGTAATACGTCGCGTTATAAATAAAACCTGCAAAAGGCGCGCCGAAATAATAATATTTTCGCTGTTTCAATTACCGTTTTAACCTTTTCACCCGCTGTTTTTGTACGCCAATTTCGCCCCGCGCATTTCCTACGTTTTTTCGCTTTTATTATTACCACGTCCCGTCGTCGGTTCAAAATTCCTTTTTCGCGTTACCCCGTTGTATTTCGTTTTACTCGTGCCTTAATTCGGTATATATTTGGTTTTTCGCGCCTCCGTATTCCTATTTCGTCGCGTTTTCGTATTTTTGGTTATAATGTAAGCAGAACCCGTTTTTTGGAAAATCCCGTCGTAAGCTTTTTTTAATCGAAAATGCTGCACGTCGTCGTACCGCCTTTTTGCGGAAGGTTAACCAATTTGTTAAATAATAAAAATTCCCGATTTTTAAAAACGACGCGGAAAATAATAAAATAAAAAAGGAGGACGTTAAATTAAAAAAGGGAAGTAAAAAAAAGGAAATCTGGATAATAAATCGGAGGCGTATAATTCGGTTTTAATTATAATTTTATCGCCCCGCAAAATTATCGTTTTATATTATATATTAATTTAATCTAAAAACTGGGTGGGTGGGATGCGGTTACGCCGCCCCAAAAATAGACGCGTTTTATATAATCGTCGGTTTATTTTTATTATTTTTCGCCCCGGTAAAAAATTTAATTTTGCGTGTTTTTTTTACCGTATATTTGGTTAGATTAACATTTATTTTGGGTTTACCGCGTCGTTTTTCTCCCGGGGAATTGTCGATTTTTTAATTAATTATAGCAAATCCCTGGTCCTGTTGGATATTTAATTGTTAACGTCGCTTCGATATTAAATTATTATTTATTTGGACCGGTTTTTATTTTGTTTCGAATTCGTTTAATACCCGTATATTTTCCACCGTTACCAAGTTTTCCTACGTGGGTTCGTCGTACCCTTTCCATTTTATTAAAATTTTACGTTTGCGTCCTTTTTTCATTACGTTTTTCGCTGCCAGGATTTTTTTTATTACCCATTCCTCCGCGGTTTCGTTATCCAAATTTAATAGGATTAATAACCGGCCGGGTTTGATATCGGTACGAATTTGGGACGGTAATAGGTCGTCCGCGGTTTTTTAAATTAATTCCACGTGAAAAATGGGGTAGATTTTTTTCGGGACGTTTAACGTAACCGTTAATGGTATAAAAATCGCTATAACCGTATATTTATTCGTTACAAAATTAAATTTTTTATTCGGGCTGTTAATTTTAACGTTTCGTAGGTTAAAAAAATTTTTATCCCCTATTTTAAAAAGGTCCGCTGGTTTCCGTCTTTTATTCGCGTTTTTTTAACGTTATTATATATAAATCATAACGGCGTGGGCCACGTTTATACCGTTTTTAAAATACTGTAAAAACAAATTCGCGCGGTTTTTGGAGGTAAAACCCGGTCGTCCGTTTATTTATATTACCGGGACCGCGTTTATTTCGTATTTTAATAATAATTTATCAAAATTAATTCCCGTGGTTAACGAATTTTTACTATTTAGCGTTAATTAAACGGCGGGTAAATATCCGGGCCAATTTATTTAATTAAATACTACGAAAACTTTTAGGTAATATTATATTTCCTAATTGGTCCGTTCCGTACCCCCGTCCGTTTTTGGGTGGTAAAACGTCGATAATAATTGTAAAACTCCTATTTATCGGTATAATTCCGATTAAAAACTTTTTACCCAATCCAACCCCCGGTCCGATATAATCGCGTTAAAAAAGCCCCTAAACCGCCACCAGGTGGAAACGAATTTTGCGGCGCAAATTTCTGTTTTTATTAAATTTATCGCTTTTTATTGGACATATTTGGAAAATTTATTAATTATAATTACTATATAACGCGGTACGTCCGTATTATCACCTGGGAAATCCGTTTTAAAATCGATAGAAATTTATTTTTAAAACCTGTCCGGTATTGGTAAAAATTATAATAATTTTTATTTGCGTCGTTTCGATGGTTTTATCCTGCGGTATATGTCGCAATTACGTACAAATCGTCGGATATATTCGGTTATCCCGTTTTAATAATAATTTCGGGCCAAAATCGTAAATGTATTATTTTTACCGCAATAACCAATTATTAGGGATTCGTGGGCTCGTTGCAAAATTGCCGTAATTAGAAACTCCTAATTAGGTAATTAAAAGCGGTTTTTATATAATAACGTACCGGAGGCGTTTATTAAATAATCCGTTATTTATATTATCGTTTCGGCCTTAGGTGGGAATCGTTTTATATCCTGTTTAACCGCGCTACGTTTATAGGCGTATACCGGGTTTTTTTCCATTATTTCGTTCCAAATTCCTGCTATATAAAATTGCTGGAAAATAAATATTTTTTCCGGGACCGCCGGTAATATATTTTATAATAATATTTAAAAAATACCGATTATGGTTATATTAAATATTGGGCGTAATATTATCGTTCTCCTTTTTTCGTTAATTTTATCCTGCTTCCGTTTCGATAACGCGTCGGGGATTATCGCGTATTTCTTTAATCGGTGATTGAAAATATAATTAAATTTGGATAAAATTTTAATTTACCGTATTTGCCGTTCCGATACCACCCTCGGTCTCGTATTATATTCGAACGTTTTATAATCCGTAAAAATGGTGAAAAAAAACGGATAATGCGTAATTCCGCCTCCTTTATTTACAAATAATGGACGACCGCGAGCAATTTTTTATCGTAAATAATATAATTGCGTTAAACCGTCGTTAATTTAACGGAATGGAATATAACCGGTTTTTATAATCCATTTTTCCTTTTTTATATAAATACCCCCCCGATAATTGCGCCGGAATAATCCGCTTTTATTTTAGTTTCCGTTTCGTCGTTCCATTAAATTAATATTAGCGTTTGCAAAAATATTTATTAAAATATTTTAAAAATAACGTTTTTTTGGCGTCCATTTAAACGGTATTCCTTTTTCAATAAGTCGAAATAGGGGCGCCGTTAAACCCGAATACCCGTTTATAAAATCCCGGTAAAAATTTGCGAATTTTAAAAAACCGCGCAATTTTCGTAATTTCGTCGGGGTTTCCCATTCCCGGATCGCGCGTAGTTTTTCCGGATCGGTTTCCACGTTTATATTAGCGTATATAATAAGCCCCAAATATTTAACGGAAATAATTGCGAACGCGTTTTTATCGAAATCCAAGTTTAAACCCGCCTTTTTTGATTTTCCCAAAATATGGGTAATTTTCCGCCAATAATCCGTTTTAAAACCGGACGTATAAATTAAAATATTATCCAAATATATTAATATATAACCGTCCAATATATTCCCGTGGACGCCGTTAATAAATCGCTGGAGCGGGGCCGTGGCGCCCGCTAATCCGAATAAATATATTAATTATTCGAACAATCCGAATTTTGTACGAAAAGTTATAAAATATTTATCTTTTTCGGTTACGCGTAATTTATAGAAAATTGCGCGCAGATTTATTTTAATAAACCATTTTACTTTGGATAAAAAACGGAATATGTTTTTAATTAATAGTAAAAAATACAGGTCCTGTATTATAATAACGTTTAATATTTTATAATCGACGTATAAACGCCATCCTCCAAAAATTTCCGGATTATTAGGACCGGGGTTGCGGTTAACGACGCGTTTATTCGGATTTATCCTTTATCCATTATATCGATTATTTGTCGCCGCAATTCCAGCAATTAATTGCGCGGTAAATAATATAACCGGCCCTATAATAACGGCGGGGATTTACCGTCGCTACTTTTTTAAATGCGGATATAATGGTTTAATTCGCCTTTATGTGGGGGTAAAACCGAAGTTTTACCGTCGTTGGATAAATTTTCGAAACTTTTTAATTTTGCGGCTAACGTCGCCGGGGGTTTTACGTCGTTTTTATTTACCGTTAATAAAGTTAAAACCCGGGTTATATTTCGTAACGAAATAAAAGCGAATTCCATTTATTCGTTCGTATTTTTTTTTGTTTTTCGGGCCGCGGCCAGGAATACGTTACCCATAACCATTATAAATCTACTGTTTTTCGGACGTAGGGATGATTCCTGTACGAATAACCCCTTAACGGACCCTATTTTCAATTTTTTTTAATTTAAATTAAATAACATTTTTCGGTAAATTATCCAAAAAAATCCCAAAACCAGGTCCTGCGTTAATCCCGGGATTATATAAAAAATATCGGCGCGGACCAACCGTCGATATTTACGTCGCAATTACGTATTTCCCGTATATTACTTCGTATTTATCCCGTTATTGTGCCCAACCGGCGGATTTATAGTAAAAAGATTTTTATTATTCCCAATTTTTCGGTATAATTTTTATTTATAACCGCGTAGCATTCGCACCCTAAATCCATTTGTGTAATAATAAATTTCATTAAATTAATTAAAACCGGGATAAAAAATGGCCGCCTATCCATTATAATTTGTATTTTTTTTAATTATTTTTTCCGATTTATATTTATTAACGTATTATAAGGTGGTCCGGGCCCGTCGCGTCGGTTTTCCCCTGGGTTAAAATTGTGGTTTAAAGTTAATTTTATCCTTTTTTGGGGTCGTTTCGCGTTAAACGTATACCGGTGCAAATTAATAATTTTGGGCGTAATAAAAGGCGGACCCGTAACGGAAATAAACCCCTGTTTTACGGCGTCGTTGGAATTTTTAAACGGATAATTATAGGGCCTAATCCTTTTTTTATTTTTATTTAACCGACGCCCTTTTTATTTTTTACCAACGTTGTAACGGTTTCGGCTAATTTTTATCGTTAATACGCCTATTATTATTATATTTTTTAAATTTATTTATAAGGAATTTGGAAGGGGGGCGTTCCGTATTTAGTTAAAACGTTTATCCAAGTTAATAACCTCCAAATCCTGGGCGATATAACGGTATATAGCGATAAATCCGTAGTAAAAATCGGAAACGATACCCTTTTTTACCGACGCCTCCTTTATCCGGTTAACGACCCGGAAACGCAAATAATTGGCCCATATTTCGTTTAATTATTCGAAACCCCCGGCCGTATTAAGGAGGCGTTCGAATTTGGTAAAGAAATGTGCGAACGATTTGCCGTATCGTATTCGGAATGCTTTTAATTCGGCGAAAGTTTAGGCCTTTTTATAAAAATTATCGTACGTACGTCCCAAATATTCGATAAAATCCTCGTGGTTATACCCTTCTCCCTTATCTTTTCCCTCGTAAAAAAAGCGGACGATATTTTAAATTATTATGGTAAAATTAAATTATATATATTCGAATTAATCGCGCTGATTCCCGATAAATTCCGCGTCGCGTATTAATTTATACGAAATAATTTATTTTTAAACTATGATTGTAGCCGGTGCGCCGTCGTATAATGGGGGGTTACGTAAAAATTTCCTTTAAAGGCGTTATTTTTGCGCGATCGCGCGTGCGTTTAAAAATTGTAATTGTATTTAAACGATACGCTTTTCCAATATCGCGATATTCGCGACCAAGTTTTGGTAAAAGTCGTGAATTTCCCTTCCCGGGCCTGGCCTTAAATTAGCCATTATTATATTTAAATTCGAGGGTTAGTAAATATTATAAAATAAACCAACGGTTTTGGGACCGTTAAATGTTTTTATTGGTATTATTATTAACGTTGGGGGAAGAAGGGAGGAAAAGGTATATGTCCGGGTCGTGGTAGTGTCCTTCCCTTTATATATTGTCCCTGACCCGCTTTTATATCTTATCACGTAATACGTGCCTTAGGCACGAATCCATAACAACTATATCGGGAATTCCACGACTTAAAATTTTCAAAATTTAGAAAAAAACAATACCTGAGTTTAACAACCGTTTTAATTTATTGGTAATTAAATTAGCGAATACCAACGTGCATACTAACCCGGTAAACGTACGAAATCAGTATTTACGGGCCCTGGAGGGGATATTCCTTATTTGGACCGAACGCCAACGTAATACCCAACGGGCCCTGCAGGTAATAGGCCAAAATTCGGAAAAGTTAAATTTGCAATACCTTATGGCGGACCTTGTATCCGAAAATTCGATTTCAAATTCTAAAACGGCTAAGGCCGCGAATTATAGGTTTAAAAGCACAAAAACGGGTAAAAAAACGCTAAAAGAAGCGTTAAAAAGGAAATTAATAGGCAGGAAAACACTTTTAAATTACGAAAAAAAATAAAAACTCTAATTCCGATTTTGCTTTTGGAAAAAATATTAAATCCTCCTCCAATAAATTAACCGCTGGAACGTCCATAATTTTTATAGATTTCGAATTATTTGCGGGTTCGATTCCAGGTAACGTTAACGAAGGCGCAGCGTATAACGCCCTGGAACAGGAGGTTGTTTCCGCTATAAGCGGAATTATAAAATTACGTTCGGATTCGGATTCGGAAACCGATATTGGTAAAACGCTAAAACCACAGGCTTTAGCAGCTAATTTGAAGGCTAAAACGAAACCTAGACGCGGCGTAAAAGGGACTTTTAAACCATGGAAGCTAGGTTACCTTATCTTATATAATATAGGTAATACGCACTATATTTTTGCAAATAAGCAATTTTTTACCGATTATACCCCCGGCTTTACAGTGAAAATCGGTACAGGAGGTGGCCTTATTAGGCTTATAGGCACCGGAACTATAAATATATAAATCCGTTACGGCCAAAAAATTGACGAATTTATAAAAGTTAGGTTAAATAACGTTTTATATATCCCCTCGTTTGGAATAAATATCTTTAATGGTTTTATAAATTATAATATAGGGGGCGTATTATTAAAAAATACCTTATACGATAAAGATTTTAAAAGGTGGGGACGTTTAAATACCGTTAAATATTCGTTTTATTTGGAGGTTAAAGGGTGCGATATCCTTGTTCGAAATAACGTTGTTTCGAATGACGCCTATATAATAGGTAAATACAGCACCGTTTCTATTATAACTGTTAATTATATGCGTTATTTAGCATGTAATGGGTCTACTCTTATTTGTATATAAACCACAGTAGATAGTGCCGAAGTGGGGCTGCTGAGGTTGTCAGATTTTCTATTATATTTTGTGTGTTGCAGGAGTTGCGATTCAAATCAGCGAATGGGGTTTCACCTAGTACCGGGTTTAATACCCACCCTGCACCTACGAGTCGGCTACCCTGTACCGGGTTAAAATGTTCACCGAATCAGCAAATTAGTGCGAACCCAGAAATGGTTTATATGGAAATAAAAGTGTTTTTTTAACAACGTATACAAAATAATTTTTCGGAAAATCGTGTGCGGTACCGGAACATTTTGCTGGGTGCGGACCCCCATTTCGATGTCGGAAAATATATAAGGGAAATGAAGCAAAATTTCCCCTTCCAATAAATTAAATTTATTAATCCCAAAATTAGTCAATTTAATAAATATAAACCCTGTAATTACAGGTTTTTATAACGCAATTAATATTACGCCGCATTCAGGTTAACATTTAACCCCCTATTAGCAATTTATACTGTTAACAAGCTATAAGCCCGGAGAAGTTTTAGTTTGTATATTAAAGTGCATTTTGCATCGTTGGAAAGTTTGAAATTTAGGTTTTATTTTGGTTATTGTCGCATTTTTACAGTACGTATATTAACGAAAATATTGCTGTTTTTGTGCAAAATTGTTGGTTTTAAGCGCTAATTTAGCATTTAACCCCCTGTATTTACAATAGGGATCGCTAAAAATTAGCGTTCGATTTAGGCCTTTTCAGGTATTGCAACGATCGTTTGCATTACAAATCCAAAACTTTTTTGGTGTGGTTTTCGGGGATCGTATACGTTATTATAATTGGTTCAAATTTTTAATAGGGTTTACGCTAGCAAATAAAGGCCAAAAACCCCTGTATTCGTTTGTTAATAACCTATTAAATCCTAATGCGTTTAATAGGGTTTATAATAACCTATAAACCTATTACCGGAATTACGTTAATGGTTAATTTACCTTATATAATACCCTGTACTTTATTTTGCACCCATTTAACGAATTAAATTCGTTACGTGCACCTGGATTGGTACAAATACCAGGGCACCCATTAATTGTGGATTTTAGGGATTCTAACCCTGTATTGTAATGGATTTTAACCATTAAAGATAGTAATTAAATTTGTAATTAGTAATTACAAATTGATACCCGTTAAAAGGTAAACGGTATAGCAAATCCTTAATTAATAAGGTTATTACCCTTAAAAAATTAAGTTAATTAATTATAATTATAAATTAGCGAATTGCAATTTTAATTTAGGTTATTTTACAATGGAAAACAGCTTTATATTTGGCTTTCCAGGTTTAATTTTAACAAATAAAGGGTTTAAACCCAGCCCAAACGAAGTTTTAACCGCTAAATTACAGGTTTAAAACCTGCAATTAAAAGCGTTAATTACGCAAATGGATTAATTTTAAAGGATGATTTAACAGTTAATTACCCTATTAACCCTAAAAAGCGGTATTTCCACTAATGTTAATGGTAATCCGGAACGCAAATACGCCACCGCACCCCCTAATCCATTTAACAACCTAATTTTAAGTGACGGGATAGGTAAAAAACTATTAAAACGGGTATTTTCCTTCCCCGAAAATTATAAATTAATAGGGGTTAATAATTACAATTTGTGGAAATAGGCGTTCATTATAAAATTTGAGGTTGTAAAAGCAGCGGAATTTATTTCCAACCCTAAAATTGGTTATATTTTACCGGAATACGAGCAATTAATCCTATTATTATTTATAAAAAACAATTTTACCAAAAAACTGTTGAAAATTATTGCATGGTATTCTAACCCCGTAACGGTTTATAAAACCCTGGAAAATAATTATTCCGTTACACCCGAAATTAATCGAGATTTATTAAATCGGGAATTCCAGGCTTTAAATTTTTCAAAATTTAAAAAAATAATACCTAAATTTAATAACCGTTTTAATTTATTGGTAATTAAATTAGCAAATACCAACGTGCAAATTAACCCCGTAAACGTACGCAATTAATATTTACGGGCCCTGGAGGGGATATTCCTTATTTAAACCGAACGCCAACGCAGTATCCAACGGGTTTTCCAAATAATAGGCCAAAATTCGGAAAAATTAAATTTGCAATACCTTATGGCGGACCTTATATCCAAAAATTCGATTTCAGGCGTTACAACGGTTAAGGCCGCTAAATATAGGTTTAAAGGTTAAAAAACCGGTAAAAAAACGCTAAAAAAGGCGTTAAAAAGGAGAATAATGGGTAGGAAAACACTTTCAAATTACGAAAAAAAAGGAAAAAATTTCATTCGGATTTTGTTTTTGCAAAAAATATCAAATCCCCCTCCAACGAATTAACCGCTGGAACTTCCATAATTTTTATGGATTTCGAGTTATTTACGGGCTCGATTCCAGGTAACGTTAACGAAGGCGTAACGTATAACGTTTTGGAATAGGAGGTTAATTCCGCTATTAGCGGAATTATAAAATTACGTTCGGATTCGGATTCGGAAACCGATACCGGTAAAACGCTAAAACCACAGGCTTTTACAACTAATTTTAAAATTAAAACGAAACTGGGACGCGGCGTAATAAAAACCCCTAAACTATGGAAATTAGGTTACCTTATTTTGTACAATACAAATAATACGCACCATATTTTTGCAAATAAGCAATATTTTACCGATTATACCCCCGTTCCACAGTTAAAATCGGTACAGGAGTTGGCCCTATTAAACTTGTAAATACCGGAATTGTAAAAATACAAGTCCGTTACGGCCAAAAAATTAACGAATTTAAAAATATTACGTTAAATAACGTTTTATATATCCCTTCGTTTGGAATAAATATCTTTAATGGTTTTATAAATTATAATATAGGGGGCGTATTATTAAAAAATACCTTATACGATAAAGATTTTAAAAGGTGGGGACGTTTAAATACCGTTAAATATTCGTTTTATTTAGAGGTTAAAAGGTGTAATATCCTTATTCGGAATAATATTATTTCGAATTACGTTTATATAACAAGTGAATATAAAACCGTTTTTAGTATAATTTAACAGGGGGTTATAAAGGGTTACGCAATCCCGTTGAAAATAAAACTAAATAATATAAACCCCGAAAATTACGAGGATTATAGAATTTACACCGATTCGGAACCGGAAAAAAATACGGTAACGGAAAAATTAAATCCCGAACAAAATACGGAAACGGCCGTAAATTTACCTGTAACCCAGAAGTTTAGCGGTAAAAACCCTGAAAATATACGTGAAATTGGGCCCCGTAGGCCCGATATACCGTTAAATAACCCTTTTATACAACCTAATATAAAAGGATTATTTCCGAAAAAAGGGGTTTCCCATATAAGAAATCCGTTATTAAAACCTCCTTTATTATCGGATTTAAAGCAGGCCTTTGTAAATTAGCTTTTTTAAGGCCTAAAACGGATTACGGACGGTTAGCTAACCTTTAAAACAAATGGAATTACAGGTAATTGTGACGAAATCCAGGCCCAAAAAACCTTATTATAATATAGGCGTTTGGGGCATATAAGGTTATTATTGCTAAAAAAAACCGTTAAAATTACAAAAGGTTTACCTAATTTCGACAAAATTAGGGTAATTACCTGTATTGCTTATATTAAAACTATTTCTGTTAAACGTACAAATAAGGTTGCACTTTTTACACCCCCTAATGTTTTCGATTTTATAAAAAGTAATATAACAACCCTTAAATTTAATTTTTACAATAAAAAGCCCGTATTTTTGTTATTAGTGGACTGAAAATCACGTTTTCGGTGGTCTATCCGATTAACAGATAAAGCCGGACCTACGGTTTTAGTGGTTATTAAAGGTTTTTTTAAGGTTTTAAAAATTACGTGCGGGCGTTACCCTTTAAATTTTCATTTCGATGTGGGGTACGGAGTTAACACAAACTTTTAAAATTGGCTTACAAACGAAAGTATTAATTTTAATATTTTAAACCTTTATAACCACGGCCAAAACGGATTAACGGAACGGTCGGTTAGGGTTAATTTGAATTAGTTTCGGTTTATTATAATAGCGGCGGGTTTACCATTATATTTAAATGTTATTTACTATTTGCCGTAGTTAATTTAATTAACCGTACGGCGGTAATTAATAGGGATTTAGCACCCTACGAGGAATTTTATTCCAAATTTCAACCAGGATTACCGTATAAACCCAATTTAGGGTATTTTCGGGTTATTAGTACTGTATATCAAATTATTACACCGTTGGAAAAACGCCAAAAATTTAATAAATTGGTTCCCCGCACCGAAACGGTGAAATTTTAACCCATTTATCAAATTTTACAGCGTTGGTTTACGCACCCGTTAAACGGGCCGTATATAAAACCTTTACCGTGAAAAACATAGAGGGGATAAACGCTGAAAATTTGGTTATTTCAGGGGAAGCGCTATAAACTTTAAAAAGGGAAAATACAAATTTAAAAGGGAATTTTAATTTTGAATTTAGAAACGAAATTAATAGCGTTCCAACGGATAATTATCTTCTCAAAAACCCTGAAAATATAGGGTATTTACCACCGGTTACAGGGCAATTACCACCCGTTACTGGGTATTTAAACCCTGAAAATATATGCCCGCCAGGCCTGTGCAGTTTACCGTTCGCCCCCTAAAGCTCATAACAGTAGCGGTACCCAGTCCAATACCTAAAATAACGGAGATTCCGGTGTTTTTAGCACCTAAAATACAAAATATGGAGTTAAATTCGCAGTTCGAAAACCCACATCCAATAAATATAAATTCCGTTTGTTATTTTTATTTTCAAGTTAAAAAAAAATAAAAAAAAAGCCCACTAAAGATGGTGAACCAAATAATTATTAACAGGTTTTAAATAGTTTTCAAAATGCTAAATAATTAATTGTCTTAGCGTTTAAATTCGACCAAATCGTTATTGCAAAAACTTTCCGTTTTATCCCAAATATTAAAATACCTCCCGGCCGTAAATTCGTTTTTACCCGGCCGGTATTTAAATTAGAAAAGGATGAAAGTAATAAATTTATAAAATATAAAGCTAGGTTTATTGTTAAGGGTTTTTTACAGGTCGAAGGCCTAAATTACATCGAAATTCTTGCAAATATTAATATACCACCTACCTGGCGTATATTATTAGCTATAGCTAATGCATAAAATTGGGAAATAAAACAACTCGATTTTATCGGTCCGTTTTTAAATAATAATTTTACCGACGTAAATATATATTTGCAAATTCTAAACGGTTTTAACAAATGGGAAAAAAATTGTAATTTTACCACAATCAAGATTTAAGTGGAAATGGGTTATAACCCGAAAAGATTGCAGGTTATACAGTTGGAAAAAGCGTTATATGGTTTGAAACAGGGTCCAAAAAATGGTAAAACAAACTTAAAACCTAATTTTTTAAAGAAGCTTTTAAACTATTAATCTCTAATCCCGCTGTTTTTTTTAACGTTAAATCCAAATATTTTATCGTTATTTTTGTCAACGATTACCTGCTAATAGGTGTGAACATGGCTAGCACAGGGCTAGTTATATTAGCTACCCTGCATTATTTTATAACGGCTAGCACGGGCTAATTTTATTAGTCACCCTGCATCGAATAAATAAATAAATAACAAATAAAACGTATACGCGTTCATACACACAAAGCTTTATATATCACGTCTTTGTTCATAGTTTCAACAACAAAACAAATACGTCATATTTAATCTAGCTTAGTGGTATAATGCACGTACCATAATTTATATCATATATACGTTGAAGTGCGTGGGTTCGAATCCCGTTGTGGTCGCAGATTTTCTGTGCATGCATAAGCACAATAGGCCGTTAGGCTTAATGGGCCGTTAGGCTCAATAGGTCGGCAGGTTAGTCACATGAATAAGGCCAAATCATGTGACGTGACCCCGCATTCCGGACATCCGGATCGAAGATCTGCACCTACGGATTCGAACACGTAATTCATAACTTAGCCTTAGATTCATCACCTTTATACCTTCATCGATTCAACGATTCAACGAATCGATTGTGCAACAACAATATATTATCTCTATTACCCGCTAGCAGACGGTTATCTGCCATTTCAACGTTCCATCAGCCTTATACGTGATCCACTTTTCCCCGCGTTCAAGATTAAGCTTATTCTATTTCGTAACCTCCTCACAATAGGTCCTAAATCACAGCATATTCAGGATTTAAAAGCCCGTTTTAATAAGGTATACGCGTTGGAAAACAGGGGCCCTGCAGCCAATTCTTTAGGCGTTTAAATTATAAAGGATAGGTTTAAGCGCCTATTTTAGCTCCATTAAAGTTAGCATATAAAGGAAATATTAACAAAGCTCGGATTAACTAATTGCAAACCTATATTTGTTTTTTTATAACCGGCTGTACTAAAATATAGTGGGGGTAAGCCCGTAAATGCGCCGGAAGTCAAATTATTACAGTGTATTATTGGCACCTTTATATATTTAATATTATTAACGCGCGCGGATATCGGTTTTGCGGTTTGATGCTTTTTACGTTTTTTAACAAAAACCATTGTAATCCATTTGGCGGTAGTTAAAAATCCATTACGTTATTTAACGGGTATTAAATCCTTATTTATTTGTTACGGAAATAAAATATTTAAAGCCGAATTACCACCCAATTTATTAATAGGGGGTTTTAAAAGCCTAAAATTACTGGGTTTTAATAATAGCATTTTTACCGGGGCTAGGGAGAATTCAAAACCCATTTACGGATATTTATAGACCCTATTTGGGGGCTTTATAACGTGGAAATGCAAAAGAATTAATATTATAGTTTTAAACATTCCAAAATCCCAAACTGATATTTTAGCGGAAGCCCTGCGTAAAACACAATGGTTTAAAAGCTTATTTGTAAGAATTGGACTATTTATGGAAGGTTTTATTGCAATATTTGGAAATAATATAGGTTTTATAGCTAACGTATATAACCTGACGCATTACTAACGTACTAAATATACGTTATTAAAATTTTATTACGTACGGGAGTTAATTACAAAAAGATTAGTGACTTTAAAATACCTGGAATCCAACCAAATACCCGCTAATAGCCTAACAAAACCCCTAACGCTTCCAATTCATAAGGGTTTTTAAAATTTATAAAACTTAAACCTTTAAAAATTTACTTTTTACCTACTGAATTTTAAAATATTTAATTAATTCGTTAACTAATTACCTATTAAATTTTTTTTGTTTGCTAATATGGGATTTTTAATAGCCTAATACCGGCCGTATTACCCGAATGTACCTTGCACAGGTTAATTAATAAGCAATTTATACCGACCTTATACCAAAAGTTGAATTAAAATTGAAAAAGCTCGTGTTTTGGGCGATTTACGCATTCGAAATACCTTATATAATATGCCTAATTTGGACTGTTACTAATAAATAGCCAAATTAATTACCTGGTTTAATAGTTAATTCCGTGGGTCAATAATATGCAAATCGGGGGTTCGAATCCGGGGGTTATTACAATTTTGGGGTTTTTTCCAATTCGGGGGTTCGTCCATTTCGGGGGTTACAGGTCGGTATATAGGGCTTAATTATCCAAGGGGTTTATATCGGGAATTCGAATCGGGTTGGGACACAAAAGGGATCTTTTTTTTTAGGGTTTTATTTTTTATGTATTTGTTTTTTTCCGATTTTATGTGAATAGTAGCAAAAAAAAGGGGGTATTAATTATATGCGTTATTTTGCATATAATGGGTCCATTTTTATTTAAATATAAGCTATAATAAATAGTGCCGAAATGGGGCTGTTGAAATTATCAAATTTTCTATTATATTTTGTATATTATAGGAGTTGCGATTCAAAATTAGCGAATGGGGTTTCACCCTGTACCGGGTTTAATACCCACTTCGCATTTACGAGTTAGCTACCCTGTACCGGGTCGAAATTTTCACCAAATTAACAAATTAATGCGAACCTAAAAATGGTTTGTATGGAAATGAGGGTGTTTTTTCAACAACGCATACAAAATAATTTTTCGGAAAATCGTGTGCGGTACCGGAACTTTTTGCGGGGTGCGGACCCCCATTTCGATGTCGGAAAGTATGTAAGGGAGATAAAGCAAAGTTTCCCCACCAATGAATTAAATCAATTAATCCCAAAATTAGTGAATTTAGTGCATACAAACCCTGTAATTATAGGTTTTTACAACGCAATTAGCACCACGCCGCACCGAGGCTAATGCCTAACCCCCTGTGAGCAACCCATATTGTTAATACCACCCGTTATAGGGCATTTAAACCCTAAAAATACAGTGCCCCCCAGGCTTATATAACATATTATTCGCCGCCCAAAACCTATAACGGTAGCGGTACCTAATCCGGTATTTAAAACGACGGAAGTTCCGGTGTTATCAGCACTTAAATTTTAAAATATGGAATTAAATTCGCAGTTCGAAAACCCAAGTTCAATGGATATAAATTACGTGCATTATCCTTATTTTCAAACCAAAAAAAAATAAAAAAACCCACTAGAAACGGCAAACCAAATAATTACTAATAGGCTTTAAATAACCTCAAAAATGCTAAATGGTTAGCTGTTTGAGCGTTTAAATTCCACCAAATCATTGCTGCAAGAGCTTTCCGATTTATCCCTAAAATTGAAACACCTACGGGCCGCAAATTCGTTTTTACCCGGACGATATTTAAACGAAAAAAAGATAAAAATAATAAACCTATAAAATATAAAATTAGGTTTATTATTAGGGGTTTTGTACAAGCTAAAGGCCTAAATTATATCGAAATCTTGCTAGTATTAATATACCATTTACCTGGCGTATGTTTTTAGCTATAATCAATGCATTAAATTGGGAAATAGAATACATCGATTTCATCGGTGCGTTTTCAAATAGTAACCTTACCGACGTAAATATATATTTGCAAGTTTTGAACGGTTTTAACGAGTGGGCCAAATTTTGTAACTTTACCAGCGCCAAAATTTTCATAAAAATGGGTTATAATTTAAAAAAACTGCAGGTTATACAGTTGGAAAAACGCGATACGGTTCAAAACAGGGTCCAAAAAAATGGTAAAACAAATTAAAAACCCTATTTTTAAAAATAGGTTTAAACCGTTAATTTTTAATCCCGCTGTTTTTTATAACGTTAAATCCAAACACTTTATCGTTACTTTTCTAAACGATTACCTGCTAAGAAGTCCTAAATCTCAATATACTTAGGATTTAAAAGCCCGTTTTAATACAGTATACGCGTTGGAAAATAGGGGCCCTGCAACCTATTTTTA
This sequence comes from Pyricularia pennisetigena, assembly GCF_004337985.1. Classification (NCBI taxonomy): domain Eukaryota; kingdom Fungi; phylum Ascomycota; class Sordariomycetes; order Magnaporthales; family Pyriculariaceae; genus Pyricularia; species Pyricularia pennisetigena. The sequence continues at coordinate 3,513,193 of NC_043744.1, forward strand.
GGCGCTTATATTATTAAAGATAAACCTAAACGCTTATTTTAGCTCCATTAAAGTTAATATATAAAAGAAATATTAGCGACGTTCGGATTAATTAATTGCAAACTTATATTTATTCCCTTATAACCGGGTATGCTAAAATATAGCGGGGGTAAGCACGTAAATGCGTTAAAAATTAAATTATTACAGCGTATTATCGGCATTTTTCTGTATTATTATTATTAACGCGCCCGGATATCGGTTTTGCGGTTAAATGGTTTTACGTTTTTTCATAAAAATTACTATAATCCCTTTAACGGCAGCTAAAAACCTATTACGTTATTTAGCGGGTATTAAATCCTTATTTATTTATTACGGAAATAAAGAATTTAAAACCGAATTACCGCCCAATTTTTTATAAGGGGTTTTAAAGGCTTTAAATTACTGGGTTTTAGTAATAGCGATTTTGTCGGAGTTAGGGAAAACTTAAAATCCATTTACGGATATTTGTATACCTTATTTGGGGGCCCTATTCTTAGCAATATGGGTTCTTAAGAGGGATTTAGGCACTAGCCTAGGTGCGGCGGGGTGCTAGTTGCGCTATAAGGCATGTAATTACAGGGTTTAAATGCACTAAATTATTCACCAAAATGGTTCACTAATTTTGGGATTAATAAATTTGATTTATGGGTGGGGGAGATTTTGCTTTATCTCCCTTAAATACTTTCCGACATCGAAATGGGGGTCCGCACGCCAGAAAAGGTTCCGGTGCCACATACGATTTTCCGAAAAATTATTTTGTATGCGTTGTTGAAAAAACACCTTTATTTCCATACAAACCATTTCTGGGTTCGCACTAATTTGGTAATTTGGTGAAAATTCCAACCCGGTATAGGGTAGCTAATTCGTAGGTGCAACGTGAGTGTTAAACCTCATTCGCTGACATTTTGAATCGCAATTCCTGCAATATATAAAATATAATAGAAAGTCCGACAGCCCCAATAGCCCCATTTCGGCACTATTTATTGTGGTTTATATATAAATAAAAATGGACCCATTACATGTTAAATAACGTATATAATTAACACCCCCTTTTTTGCTTCTATTTACATAAAATCGGAAAAAAAAATATATAAAAAATAAAACCCCTTAAAAAAAGATCCCCTTTTTGTCCCAACCCGACTCGAATTCCCGATATAAACCCCTAAAATAACTTAGCCCTTCATATTAACCTGTAACCCCCGATTTAGAAACAAACACCCAAAACTGTAATAACCCCCGGAGTCGAACCCCCGACTTGCATCATATTGGCCCACGGAATTAATTATTAAACCAACTAGCTAATCTGGTTATTCGTTGGTAATAATCCAAATTAGGTATATTACATGGGGTATTTTAAATCCGTAAATCGGCCAAAACACGAGCTTTTTCAATTTTAGTTCGACTTTCGGGATAAGGTCGATATAAATTGCTTATTAATTAACATGTACAAAACAGATTCGGGTAATACGACCAGTATTAGGCTACCAAAATTCCAATATTTGCAAATAAAGTAAATGTAATAGGTAATTAACTAACGAATTGATTAAATAATACCTGAAAATTTAATAGGTAAAAATTAAGTTTTTAAGGGTTTAAACCCTATAAATTCTAAAAAGATTTTGTAAATTGGAAACGTTAGGGGTTTTGTTAAACCATTAGCGGGTATTTGTTTGGATTCCAGGTATTTTAAAGTCATTCATCCTTCTGTAACTAATTCCCGTATATAATGAAATTTCAATAACGTATATTTAATACCTTGGTGGTGCGTAGGGTTATATACGTCAACTATAAAACTTATATTATTTCCAAATACTGCAATAGGGCCTTTAATAGTAGTAGTAGTAGTAGTAGTAGTATTAGTTAACGCCGGGCTCGGCCCGGCTTGTTAGCCGGCCGTTAGCAACCTCCCGAGGGGTATCTCGGCGCGCGTTCTATCTTCTTTATTTACACAGGGGGAAAACAAGGAGGGCAGAGGCGGATCGTGCCTGACCGGGTTCGGGCCCGGTCCTGCTTAGGGGGTTAGTTCACTGACGCGACCCCGTGCCTAAGGTGCACGGAGGGTTCGTCTGACGGCTTGTGCCGTGAAGTGTGGGTGAAAAGGCAGTAAGTCTATTCCTCGTCAGAGTTCGAGTCGTTTACGATCGGTGTCCCTAGGCGTAAAGTGCGTTCGTGGCGCGCGGGGCGCTGGCGGGCCGCTCTGGGGCGGGCGCTGAAGTAGTTGGTGGCTATCGAAAACGCCTCAAAGCTTTTCGGTTGCCCGAAGCTTGTCTGGAAGAATTTCCAGCGTTGGGCGCGATTTGGCGGCCCGGCCGGCCGGTCGTTATCAGGCCACGGCCAGTTTCTCCACACCGCCCGCGAATAGCGGCAGTGCACCGGGTGCTCAGGGGAGGTCCGCTTCCAGCACCAGGCACACGAGGTGTTTGCATCCTGGTGGTTGAAACGGTCATGGTAGGCTTTGAAATCGCCGTGGCCGGTCCTCATGGCCAAATAATGGCCCAGTAGGGGTCTTGGCAAACGCAGTTCCTCGGGCTCCTTTCTCGGTGTGTATTGGAATTTCCATTCCCTATATGCGGGGGACCGTTCACAGAGTTCTTTACGCCACCAGTCCTTCTCTATATTCGAAAGAATGGCTCTGAGGACCGTGCCGGCACCGCTATACGTGGTTTGCTGAGCCCTCGGGTCTGGGTCCGGCGGTCCGGCGGAGCCGGCCTTGGCCAGCTCGTCAGCCCGGTCGTTTCCCGGGATTCCCTGGTGCCCAGGGCACCAACGGACCCGAACCTCGGTACCTTGTTTTCGGAGTAGATCGACAAGGTCATGGAACTCCAGAAAGGCCCATTGGGACGAACGCGGCGCGTCGCCTCTAAGACCCCAAATAACCGAGGTGCTGTCCACACAAATCCAGATCCGGGCGCCTGGCTGGGCCTTGGCTGCCGCCTGTAGCCCTTTTAGGGCGCCAATCGCCTCGGCGTCGAAAACGTGGCTTTCCGGCGTAATAGATGCGGAGCCTGCGGCAAATTCCAGGCCCGCCCTAAAAGCGGCCCATCCGTACCCTATTTGGACGCAGTTGTTTTCGTGTTTTTCCGAACCATCCGTATATACCACGATATCGTCAGGTGATACCATGTCCAGCCATTCGATAAAGCGGCGGGCCGCTTCCTCTTTCGGGACTCCTCCGGTGGGGTCAGTGCGAGAATCCGGGGCATTGCGAGGTGCGCGCAACTCTAGTCTCCGGATCCGCGGGAGAAGTTGTGCAGCCGTTTGCAGGGTCGTGGCCGAATGGCCCGAGTTGCGGGCACGAGGTGTTTCACGCAGGCGGCTGACAAGGGGGTGCCCCTTGTCCGCGAGCCTTAGTCGGGCGCCGTATTTCAGGCGGGTGTAGGCCAGCGCGACGCGGGCCGAGGGTAGTCCTGCGTCCCTGAGAACAGTGGACGAGGGGGTGGTTTTATACGCCGGGAGGATTGCCCGTGCCGCTAAAACCAGCGGTTTGTTCAGTGCTTTGAGGAGTCCTCTTTGCTTGTGCGCTGGGTTGTACCATGCCTCGGCTGCGTAGGTGGCCGAGGAACCCACGCATGCCACCGCTGCCTTGCGAAGTGCAGCCGCAGGCGGTCCGTATCTTACTGCCCCAAAGCTTTTGAGGTGAGCAGCGACCGCCATTGCTTTGGCAGCCCTTTCGGCCACGTGGCGGCGCCCGTCTAGCCGTCGGCTGAACCAAAAGCCAAGCCAACGCATGCCCGGGTAACGCTCGGCCCCGGAGGCGCTTTGTCCGCGTCGACCGCCCGGTAGTTGGACCGGGGTAACCGTTCTACCATTAATCCGGATTTCCGGGTTGCGACCGTGCCTTTTCTTAGTGATATGGATCACCTCTGTCTTTTCCGCTGCAAAATGGATTTTCTCTTCCGCCGCAATTTCGTGCATATCCCGGAGTTTATCTTCCAGCCAACGTACGTTCTCCTCCAACGAGGGTGACGATTTCCATGTAAGCACGTCGTCTGCGTATGCCAGCCGCCACTTCGCACCGTTTTTGACGAGGTACGCCAGATATAGCATATATAGGATCGGGGAAAGGGGAGACCCTTGCGGGGTGCCGCACCCAAGCCGCCTAAAGCCCGTGGTCGTACCCTCCAGCCGGACTCGGGCCTGGCGGCCGCTTAAAAAGTTAATCACGAACCTAAGGAGCATTTTACTAAACCCGAGGCTCCGCATTTTCCGTATCAATCGCCCATGGAGGAGGGCGTCGAAGGCGCCTTGGACGTCGCATGCGACAAGGGTGACTTCCTCCCCGCGAGCTAAAGCCTGCTCGATATCGTGGGCGAGGGCACAAACCAGATCCGTCGCCGATCGTTTGGGTAGGGCACCGCCGTGGGTGCAGCTAAGGAGCCCGTTGTCGTGTATGGCCCAAGCTATCCGGCGTGCAACGAGCCTCTCGAGGCCTTTTCCGATGCAGGAGAGGAGGGCTATAGGCCGCCAGGATCGAACGCTGCTCCGGTCTTTCTTCCCCGTTTTCGGTAGCATCGCGACTTCGGCCTTCTTCCAAGGCGCTGGGAAATGTCCGAGTTCCAGGCAACGTTGGTAGAGCCTGCGCACCGGCTCGGCCAACGAAGCCCATCCGGCTTTTAGTAGCCGGACGGTCATTCCGTCGATGCCCGGGGACGTGCTCGTAACCCCAATGCAGGAGCGCTCCGCCTCTTCCGCACTAACCTGGGTGTCCCAAGGGATTTTAGCCTCGTCCGGCGACCAGGCCTCCAAGGGGTCTCCCTGCAGGTCATCCTCCGCCGAAAATCGGCCAAGCACCTCCCGTTGCAGTGCTTCCGCTTTTGCTAAAGGCTCGCTCACTTGCTCGCCGTTAATAACCAGCGGCGGGGACCGGAGGCGTGGTCCGGCTCCCAGCCAGCCCACCATGTTCCACAAATCCTTATCGTCGCGCAGTTGGTCGATCCGGTGCCTCCAGTACTCCCGCTTCGCGGCCCGCACCCCTTTCGTGTAAGCTTTCTCCTCGGCAGAGGCGTTTGCCCTATTTACAGCGCTCCGCTTAACCCGCTGAAATTCGGCCCAAAGCCGTTGGCAGTTTTCGGTCCACCAGGGAGCCGAGCTGCCCCTTTTTCCCGCCGGCGTACCCACGACCCACGTCACTTGCTCCCATAAAGTTGTAAATTCAGCTACCCACGCGTCCAATGCGTAGCCATCGGCCGCGGATCCCGGGTCCGGCATATCTTGCATGCCAAAAGCAAGTAGCTCCGCGAACTTTGGTAGCCGGTCGTCCCTAACTGAGACGTTGACCGCCTCCGGGCGGGGGACGCCGCGCGTCCGCAGCGTGGTATAAAGAGATTCGTGGTCGGAGCCTGTGTAAAGACTGCTGTCAACCACAGTTACCGTGCTGGGGAGGTTGGAAAAAACCATATCCAGTAAACCCCCGTCGCGGTGGGTGGGCACGCCGATATTTCCTGTAAAATGCATGCCCTGGGCTTGCGCCCATGCCGTCAGTTGATCCCCTCCGCGTGCGTCTGTGCGGCCTGGCTGGTATGCAGCAGCCGCTACGTTAAAATCGCCGCCTATCACCGTGGGTCCATTTGGCACGGTATTGCATACCATTTATAGGGCCTTTAATAGGAAGTCCGATTTCTTTAAGTAGGCTTTTAAACCATTGTGTTTTACGCAGCGTTTCCGTTAAGGTATCGGTTTCGGCTTTTGGAGTGTTTAAAGCTATAATGCTAACCTTTTTGCACTTCCACGTTATAAAGCCCCCAAATAAGGTATATAAATATCCGTAAATGGATTTTAAATCTTCCCTGGCCCCGGTAAAATCGCTATTATTCAAACCCAGTAATTTAAGGCTTTCAAAACCCCCTATTAATAAATTGGGTGGTAATTCGGCTTTAAATACTTCATTTCTGTAATAAATAAATAAAGATTCAATACCGGTTGAATAACGTACTAGGTTTTGGGCTGCCGTTAAATGGATAGTAGTAGTTTTTATTAAAAACCGTAAGAACCATTAAACCGTAAAACCGGATCCGGGCGCGTTAATAGCATTAAATATATAAAGGTGCCGATAAAGCGTTGTAATAATTTGATTTTCAGCGCATTTACGGGCTTACCCCCGCTATACTTTAGCGTACCCAGTTATAAGGAAATAAATATTAATTTGCAATTAACTAATCCGAACGTTGCTAACATTTGCTTTATATATTAATTTTAATGGGAGTAAAACAGGCGCTTGGGCCTATCCTTTTTAATTTAAACGTTTGAAAAATAGGTTGCAAAACCCCTGTTTTCCAACGCGTATATTTTATTACAACGGGTTTTTAAATCCTAAATATATTGCGATTTAGGACCTATTAGCAGGCAGTCGTTTACAAAGGTAACGATAAAATGTTTGGATTTAACGTTATAAAAAACAATGGATTAGAAATTAACGGTTTAAAACCTTTTTCAAAAAATAAGGGTTTAAGGTTGTTTTACCATCTTTTTGGACCTTGATTCAAACCGTATAACGCCTTTTCCAACTGTATAACCTGCAATTCTTTCGGATTATAACCCATTTCCATTAAAATTTAAGCGGTAATAGGGTTACAAATTTTGGCCCATTCGTTGAAACCGTTTGGAATTTGCAAATATATATTTACGTCGGTAAAATAACTATTCAAAAACGCACCGATAAAATCGATTTATTTTATTTCCCAATTTTATGCATTAATTATAATTAAAAATGTACGCCAAATAGGTGGTATACTAATAATAGCAAAAGTTTCGATATAACTTAGGCCTTCGATTTGTAAAAATCCCCTAATAACAAGCCTAGCTTTATATTTTATAGGTTTATTATTTTTATCCTTTTTTAATTCAAATACTGGCCCGGTAAAAACGAGTTTACGGCCTGTAGGCATTTTGATTTTAGGGATAAAACGGAAGGTTTTTGCAATAACGATTTGGTCGAGTTTAAACGCTAAAACAGCTAACCATTTGGCATTTTCAAGCTTATTTCAGGCCTGTTGATAATTATTTGGGTCACCGTCTTTAATGGGCTTTTTCTTTACTTTTTTGGCTTAAAAACAAAAATAATGCACGTAATTTATATCCATTAAACTTGGGTTTTCGAACTGCGGATTTAATTCCATATTCTGTATTTTCAATGCTGAAAACACCGGAATTTCCGTTCTTTTAGGTATTGGATTAGGTTCCGCTACCGATTCAAGCTTTAGGGGGCAAACAGTAGGCTATACAAACCTGGCGGCTAATGTATTTTCAGGGTTTAAATACCCTGTAACGGGTGGTAATTACCCTATAACAAATAACTAATACCCTGTATTTGTAGGGTGTTTTTAGGGGATAATTATCTGCTGGAACGCTGTTAATTTCGTTTTGAAATTCAAAATTAAAATTCCCTTTTAAATCTGTATTTCCCCCTTGCAAACTTTTAACGTTTCCCCTGGAATAACCAAATTTTCAACGGGTATACCCTTTATAAATTTTACGGTAAAAACTTTATATACCGCTCATTTAACGGGTGCGTAAACCAACGCTGTAAAATCTAATAAATAGGCCAAAGATTTTACCGTTTCGGTGCGGGAAACCAATTTATTAAATTTTTGGCGTTTTTCCAGCGGTATGATAACTTGGTATACAGTATCAATAACCCGAAAATACCCTAAATTAGGTTTATACGGTAATCTAGGTTGGAATTCGGAATAAAATTCCTCGTAGGGTGTTAAATCCCTATTAATTACCGCCGTACGGTTAATTAAATTAACCACGGCAAATAATAAATAACACTATAAATATAATGGTAAACCCGCCGCTATAATGGTAAACCGAGACCTATCCAAAATACCCCTAACGGACCGTTCCGCTAATCCGTTTTAACCGTAGTTATAAGGATTCAAAATGCTAAAATCAACACCTCTATTTATAAACCAATTTTCAAAATATATATTAACTTCGTACCCCCAATTGAAATAAGAATTTAAGGGGTAACGCCCGTACTTAGTTTTTAAAGCCCTAAAAGAACCTTTAATAACCACTAAAACCGTAGGTCCGGTTTTAATTTTTAGTGGGATCGACCACCGAAAACGTAATTTTCGGTCCATTAATAACAAAAATACGGGCTTTTTATTCTCAGGATTAGGCATAAAAGTTACTGTATCACCCTCTATGAAATCGAAAAGATTAAAAGGAGTAAGAATTGCGACCTTATTTGTACGCCTAACAAAAACAGCTTTAACGTAAGCAATATAAGTAATTGCCCTAATTTTGTCGAAATTAGGTAAATCTTTTGTAATTTTAGCGGTTTTTCTTTTAGCAATAAGAACCCTATATACCCCAAACACCTATATTATAACAGGGTTTTTTGGGCCTAGATTTTGTTACAATTACCTGTAATTCCGTTTCCTTTAAAGGTTAACCAGCCGTCCGTAGTTCGTTTGAGCCTTAAAAAAAGGGAGTTCAGTAGGGCCTGCTTTAAATCCGATAATAAAAAAGGTTTTAACAACGGATTTCTTATGTGGGAAACCCCTTTTTTGGAAATAGTCCCTTTTATATTAGGCTGTATAAAAGGGTCACTTAACGGTGTGCCGGGCCTACGGGGCCCAATTTTACGTGGATTTTCAGGGTTTTTACCGCTAAACTTCTACGTTACAGGTGAATTTACAGCTATTTCCGTATTCTATTCGGGATTTAGCTTTTCCGTTACCGTATTTTTTTCCGGTTCCAAATCGGTGTAAATTCTATAATTTTCGTCATTTTCGGGGTTTATATCATTTAATTTTATTTCCAACGGGGTAACGTAGCCTTTTATAATCCCTTGTAAAGTTATGTTAAAAATGGTGCTATATCTACCTATTATATAGGCGCAGTTTGAAATCTTTGGTATATTTCGAACAAAAATATCGCACTTTTTAACCTTTAAACAAAACGAATATTTAACGGTATTTAAGCGTCCCCACGCTTTGCGATGCTTATCGTACAGGGTATTTTTCAATAATACGCCTTCTATATTATAATATATAAAGCCATTAACGATATTTATACCAAACGAGGGGATATATGAAACGTTATTTAACGTATTTCTTTTAAATTCGTCAGCTTTTTGGCCGTAACGGACCTGTATTTTCACAGCTCCGGTGCTTACAGGTTTAATAGGGCCACCTTTTGTACCGATTTCGACTGTAAAACCGGGGATATAATCGGTAAAAAATTGTTTATTTGCAAAAATGTTGTGCGTGTTACTTATATCGTACAGGACGGGGTAACCTAGCTTCGAAAGCTTAAAGGTCTCTTTGACGCCGCGTCCAGGGTTCGTTTTAACCCTAGAAACAGCTGTTAAAGCTTGTGGTTTTAGCGTTTTACCGGTATCGGTTTCCGAATCCGAATACGAACGTAATTCTATAATTCCGCTAATAGCGGAATTAACCTCCTATTCCTGGGCGTTATACGCTGCGCATTCGTTAACGTCACCTGGAATCGAGCCCGTAAGTAATTCGAAATCTATAAAAATTATAAACGTTCCAACGGTTGATTCGCTGGAATTGGAGGATTTAATATTTTGTGCAAAAAGGGAATCCGAATTAGAGTTTTTACTCTTTTTTCGTAATTTAAAGGTGTTTTCCTACCTATTATTTTCTTTTTTAGCGCCTTTTTTAGCGTTTTTCTTACCCGCTTTTTCACCTTTAAAACTATAATTAGCGGTTTTAACCGTTATTAAACCTGAAATCAAATTTTCGAATTGAAATCCGCCATAAGGTATTGCAAATTTCATTTTTCCGAATTTTGGCCTATTATTTGCAAAACCCCTTGGGTATTGCGTTGGCGTTCGGTTTAAATAAGGAATATCCCCTCCAGGGCCCCTAAATATTGATTTCGTACGTCTACGGGGTTAATTTGCTCGTTAACTTTCGCTGATTTAGCTACCAGTAAGTTAAAACGGCTGTTAAATTCAGGTATTAATCTTTTGAATTTCGAAAAATTTAAAACGTGGAATTCACGATAAAATGAGTTTCGACTAATTTCGGGTATAACGGAGTAGCTATTTTCCAGGGCTTTATAAGCCGTTACGGGGCTGGAATACTATGTGAACATGGCTAACGCCTGTGAACATGGCTAGCGCAGGGCTAATTATATTAGCTACCCTGCATTATTTTACAACGGCTAGCACGGGCTAATTTTATTAGTCACCCTGCATCGAATAAATAAATAACAAATAAAACGTATACGCGTTTATACACACAAAGCTTTATATATCACGTCTTTGTTCATAGTTTCAACAACAAAACAAATACGTCATATTTAATCTAGCTTAGTGGTATAATGCACGTACCATAATCTATATTATATATACGTTGAAGTGCGTGGGTTCGAATCCCGTTGTGGTCGCAGATTTTCTGTGCATGCATAAGCACAATAGGCCGTTAGGCTTAATGGGCCGTTAGGCTCAATAGGTCGGCAGGTCAGTCACATGAATAAGGCCAAATCATGTGATGTGACCCCGCATTCCGGACATCCGGATCGAAGATCTGCACCTACGGATTCGAACACGTAATTCATAACTTAGCCTTAGATTCATCACCTTCATAACCTTCATCGATTCAACGATTCAACGAATCGATTGTGCAACAACAACAATATATCATCTCTATTACCCGCTAGCAGACGGTTATCTGCCATTTCAACGTTCCATCAACCTTATACGTGATCCACTTTTCCCCGCGTTCAAGATTAAGCTTATTCTATCTCGTAACCTCCTCACAACGCCGGGGTAATTATATTAGCTACCCTGCATTATTCTATAACGGCTAGCACGGGCTAATTTTATTAGTCACCCTGCATCGAATAAATAAATAAATAATAAATAAAACGTATACGCGTTTATATACACAAAGCTTTATATATTACGTCTTTGTTCATAGTTTCAACAACAATACATTATTTCTATTGCCCGCTAGCAGACGGTTATCTGCCATTTCAACGTTCCATCAGCCTTATACGTGATCCACTTTTCCCCGCGTTCAAGATTGAGCTTATTCTATCTCGTAACCTCCTCACATACTATGTAATAGATTTTAAAAGTTTTTTGGTTAAACGGTTTTTAATGAGCAATAAGAGGACTAATTGCTCGTATTCCGGTAAAGTATAACCAATTTTCGGGTTGGAAATAAAAATCCGCTCTTTGTATAACCTTAAATTATACTATTAGCGCTTATTTCCACAAATTGTAATTGCTAACCACTATTAATTTACAATTTTCGGGGAAGGAAAATACCCGTTTCGATGGTTTTTTACGTATCCCGTCATTTAAATTAGGTTACCAGAAGGATTAGGGGGTGCGGTAACGAGTTTAATCTCCGAATTTCCATTAGAATTAGTGGAATTACCGCTTTTCAGGGTTAACAGGGCAGTTAATTATTATATTATCCTTTAAAATTGATTTATTTGCGTAATTAACGTTTTTAATTGCAGGTTTTGGGCCTGTAACTTAGCGGTTAAAATTTCGTTTGGGCTGGGTTTAGGCCCCCTATCTGTTGGCATTGGCTTTGGAAAGCCCGATATAGGGCTGTTTTCCAATGTAAAGTAATTTAAATTATAGTTGCAATTCGCTAATTTATAGCTATAATTAATTAACCTAATCGTTTAAGGGTACATATTTTATCTAATTTAGGATTTGCTATACCGTTTGCCTTTTAACGGATATACGCCTGCAATTGCCAACTACAGGGTTTATTGCTATTTTCAATGGTTAAAGTTCATTAAAATATAGGGTTAGAATCCCTGAAATCCGCAATTCATGGGTGCCCTTGTATTTATACCAATCCAGGTGCACGTAACGAATTTAATTCGTTCAATGGGTGCAGGGTAAATTGCAGGGTATCGTGCAGGGTAACGAACCATTAACGTAGTTCCGCTAATGGGTCTGTGGGTTATTGTAAACACTATTAAACGCATTAGGATTTAGTGGGTTTGTGGGCTATTCTAAACCCTATTAAACGCATTAGGATTTAGTGGGTTTATGAGCTATTGTGAGCCTTATTCAACGCACTAAAAGAATTTAGTGGGCTATTAGCGAACGAATACAGGGGTTTTTGGCCCTGACTTGCTAGCGTGAACCCTACTAAAAGTTTGAACCAATTACAGTGGCGTGCACGATCCACCAAAACCATACTAAAAATTTTGGATTTGTAATGCAAGCCATCGCTGCAATATTTGAAAAAACTTGAGTCGAACGCTAATTTTTAGCGATCCCCACTGTAAGTACAGGGGGTTAAATGCTAAATTAGCGCTTAAAACCAACAATTTCGCACAAAAAACAGCAATATTCTCGTTAATATACGTGCTGTAAAAATGCGACAATAATTAAAATAAAGCCTAACCTTCAGGCTTTCCAGCGATGCAAAATGCACTTTAATGCACAAGCTAAAACCTTTCCGGGCTTACAACCTGTTAACAATAGAAGCTGCTTACAGGGGTTTAGGCATTAGCCTAGGTCAGGCGTGGTGCTAGTTGCGCTATAAGGCCTGTAATTACAGGGCTGAAATGCATTAAATTATTTATTAAAATGGTTTACTAATTTTGGGATTAATAAATTTGATTTATTGGTGGGGGAAATTTTGCTTCGTCTCCCTTTAATACTTTCCGATATCGAAATGGGGGTCCGCACCCCGCAAAGGGTTCCGGTGCCGCACACGAATTTCCGAAAAATTATTTTGTATACGTTGTTGAAAAAACACCTTTATTTCCATATAAACCATTTCTGGGTTCGCATTGATATGCTGATTTGGTGAAAATTTCAATCCGGTACAGGGTAGCTGACTCGTAAGTGCAGGGTGGGTGTTAAACCCAGTATAGGGTAAACCCCATCCGCTGACACTTTGAATCGCAACTCCTGCAACATATAAAATATAATAGAAAATCCGACAGCCCCAATAGCCCCACTTCGGCACTATTTATTGCGGTTTATAAATAAATAAAAGAAGACCCATTATACGCTAAATAACGCATACAATTAACAATTATATTTATAAATATAACAGGGTTAGGGAAATATAACCAGTTTTAAAAAAATAAAATGGAATTTTACCACGTTTTACGGTTTTCATAAAATGTATTCCGGTCCCGCATTTTATATATTATAATTTCTATTTAAATTCAAAACGGAGTATTGGATAGGGATTAGATTTTTAAAAACGCCTTGGAAAAGGCTTTTACCGACATATTATATAATACATATATTTTCGTGGTAAACCGTATTTACGATAATATATTCGCTGGTTATATTAACGGTTTAATGGATATTAGATTATAGGATATAAAACCGAAAATTAATATCATTTTCCGTACGTAACGCCGTTATTTACAAATAATCAATCTTTTATAAATGATAATAAACGCGTTCCACCAAGGAAATCACGGCGTATTAAAAACTTTAATGCCGCAATTAGTCCTATTTTTCTACGGTTGCAAAATAAAAGTTATAGCCTTAAAATATTCTATTTAACCTGGTTATTACGACTAAAAGCTGTAAATTAACCGCTGCGGACCGGGATTTTAAAATTAGCGTTTATAAAATATACCACGGCCGGTAGTGGATTTAAACCGATAAACCTAACAATTAAATATATTAGTAGGGGTTTCGTTATAAATATCAAAAATAACCGCAGTTCTACGTACGATTTGCGAAAAACATTTTTAAATTATGCAACGATGGGGTGAATCGCAACTACGGTCCGCAAAATATTGGACAATATCGCCCGTACACGCATTAATAACAAATATTATATATTATTAACCAACCAAAATATAATTTATCATACGTATTTATTATTCCAAAATGGTTGGGGAAACGAAAAGGCCGAAATATTACCAAATATCGATTTCGACGGCCCTAATTATTTCATTGGGGTTTAAAAAAGCTAACAGGCGGTAAATTGGAAGTATTGAAATAAAAAATCGTACGCCTTGATAGCGTATTATTTTGGGCGGATATTGAAAAAACAGGGGCAAATCCAAAAAAAGGATATAACCGGATAAACGGTTTAAATTTTAATAGTATAATTAATACCGAAAGAGATTTATTGCACGGAATAAACGAAAAACTCGACGAAAAAGGCGTATAAAATTTAAAATAATAAAAGGCAAATTACGCAAACCAAAACGGGTAAAAGCGAAAGTCGTTCCATTATAAAAAGGAATTAATGGACGAATTACGGTAACCTCACCCGCGAATAACGGAGGCAAAACAGCGTCCGCAAAACCAGTAAATACAAACAAATAAATATTAATCGTAAATTTGGCCTAAATTAAAAAACGTAATATAATTTACTCCAAAATTTTCCGCATAAATAATCCGTTTCCTATCCATTTTCCTCGCCCAAATAAATTATATCCCCCATCCACCGCCAATTATAAATCCAGTAAAAAGAATCTGGGTAATAACCGTTATTATAAGACCTTATTAACTACGAATAATGGATTTATTAAAACGGACCTTAATAGTAGTAATTGTTACAATACTATATATATAAAACCCCCAATTTCCGAATATTAAACCCCCAAAAAAACAAAACAAAAAAACCCAAAACGATTGAAAAAAACGAAAACGTTTGGCAACGTTAAATATTTTATTAAAAATGGGTCTATTAACGCCACGCCTTTATCTCCGAACTGGAGTCGCGGTAAACGATCCAAACCCGAATCGTCCTCCTTTTTACCCTTTTCCGAAATGGATATACAGGGTGTTTTTAACGAATCGAATGTGAATTTATCGTAATTAAGGCCAAAGTCGATAAATTAAAGAAACGGAATAATAACCGCCAGCAGGTCGGCGTTATTATTACTAACAATAGCTTTTTTAAACGGTTTATTAATTTCCCGGCTTTTCATAGTCCAGAAACTAAAATCTTTTATTGGGGCCCCGATAACCCGCGCGGTCGCTGTTTTATCGGAAAATCCATCGCTGTTTTTAATCCATTTTGTTAATTTAACCAAAAACCCTTAATCTATAGTGGTAAAATCGAAATAAGGTAAATATATATAATTAATATAATTAGCAAACGTATTACGTCTACCATTTTACTCCTAATATTAATAGTTAATATAAACTGGACCCAACGTTAAAATAAAAGCTAACGTTTTTTCGACCAAATCCTGTTCGTTAAACTATTTAAAAATATTTAATACGAATATTAAAATTAAACGAAAATAGAATTCGCTTATGCGGCGCGTCCTATTAAAATCAAAGGTATTGAAATACTGGGGGGGTTTTGTTACTTAAACGAAACAGTTAAAAAACCAGAAAAATATAATTGCTATTATTTTATACGTTAGGAATTATTCAACAATTGGAAATTGGATAAGTTTGACGAAATATATACGCGTAAAATATTTAAATAATATTTACTTTATACTAGTAACGGTAAGAACAGTAAAAAAAGGGCATGAATTTCCCGGAACATACGATTTTTTACCCAAACGAAAAAAGTATTTCGCATTTCGAAAATGCGCCAAATAACAGGTTTATTTTAGCTTAACCGAATTGAACGACCACAGATTTGCAATTGTATATAAACGCTCCATATTAAAGGGATAATAATACCAATACAACAATTCGGGTATAAATTAAAACCAGCGTTGGAATCATGAATATTTAGGACATAAACGTTAAAATTATAACTGGAATCGGTGAAATCGGAAACGGTTTTATCGCGTTCGGTTTAGGACAGGCCCAATCGGATAATAGCTATCCCAAAACTGGTTGTTTCCGAAATAAAAGCAATAAAACTAAAATAAATTAATAAGTATATTAAAAATTGTAACAATTATTACGAAAATGAAAAAATAATAGTTATTATAACATTTATTATAGTCCAAAAACATTACAAATTATAATAATTGTTACAATAGCTGTAGGCAAGGAAAAGAATTATAATAATTATAACTTTATGGCCAATTTACGTTTAAATCCAAAATTGGGGGTTATAACCAGGACGCGTTAACCTTTTTTCTTTTCCTTTACGCAAATTTCGACCACGCGGGCAATAAATGGCGATTCGCTTAATAGAAAATGGATTATTTTAACCCTGCCCGACGGAAATAACGTTTTAAAATAAGTGCAAATATTCGAGTAAATCCAATTAAAAAAAACCGTCGCCGCTATATTAAATTAAAACGTCCACAATTACCGATCCAAAACGGGTTTTTCTTTCCTATAAGCTTTTTTTAAAATTTTGTCGGACGTTGCGGTATTTGGTTTTAAAATCCATTTTTTAATGCCAATATTTTACCCGAATCCGCTGAATAAATACCCCGGGTATCGTCCTCGGCGTGGATTATTAATTAAGAAAATTATTAATTACCGAAAATTGCAGCAGGCGGATAAAACCTATATTAAATAAAACCGAAATTTGGCGGTTATTAGCTGCGGTATCCGTATTAATGGAAGCTTTCAATGCAGCGGGACCACTATCGCCGGTATTTTCGCCCACGAATACATTAATAATATTTTTAAAAATTGCCTCGGTATTCGTTATACCGTTTTCGAAACGGTGGCCAAATTGGAGTTTTTTTATTAATAATGCTATAGGGCGGAATACGTTTACGGGGACAAATAATTATACCGTTGGGTAAAATAAACCCGGTATGTGTATTTTTACGTACCGTAAATACGCCCGTATATTTAAAAATTATGAACGATTTTTCGTTTAATATAATGGTAGGAATTATAAAATTTAAAATTCGAGCGTAAAATAGCTATTATTTCCAATTTATCGATTCGAACTTTTGCAGGGAAATTTTCGTATTTTTATCGATATTAAAAACGACGAAATAACCATTATTTTCCCAAATATAATCGACCGTAAATATATTTCCCTAAAATAGGCCTTTAGGTCGGGCGAAAAAAATCGCAATTTTATTTTAAACCAGGGTATTAAAGCAAATAGTGTCCCTACTTTTACTAATAATTGGCGTCATAATAGCTTTACCCCGTTTAATGCAAAAAATAAGGCGAAATGCGCGGTATATTATCGATTCGCGGTAATAAAGGTATTAAATTTCGTTTTTAATTATACGTTTCAAAAAAGTATTAAATAGTAAATACATAACCAAACGCCGGCTATTTTTGGTATTTTCGCTCGTGGAAAAATCGGCCTTCCGACCGCTTTTGCGTTAACGGTTCCTAATAAAATTTTTCAATTTAAACAAATATATTAATATAACGAAATTATAACAATTACTACAAAATAATATTTTTTGGAAATTATTTTTAATGTCGAAATTATCGTCGAAATTATCGACGTCGTGGGGGCGCTGCTAAACATTGGAATCGATAGCTTTATTTATTTATTATAAATTAAAAATCTTTTCCGCGTTATGAATATCGTCCAACTATTAAATTTTTCGGATTAAAAATGTCGAATAAAAAGCGATAATAACCGTGCCCGTAAGATTGGGATTAGAGTTACGGGCGGCGAATTTGGTTAAAATATTGTAAAATTGCGTTTAGGTAAAAATAGCAGCCGTTCGCGGGGTATCGGTAGCGCATGTTTAGGTTAAATTATAGTAGTATTTAACGTCGGTAGCTGGGATATTAGTTACTGTTTTTTTAAAAATTTTCGAAATAAGGCTGGCCGGGACGAAAATTAAAACGGGTAAACATCCGTCGGTATTTTGGATAAATCGGTCGTATTAATAACGGGTATACTATATATAAATCGCCGTAAAATCAATAATCGTTTTTCCTATGCCTATTTCAATAGCTAATAACCAATTTTTAAAAACTAAATGCTCCAATTTTAGTAAAATATGGGCATTTAAACCGAAAAAAAGTTAATTTAATAAAAAACAAAAATTGTAACAGTAATTACAAAAGTAAAGGTGGGATTGTAATAATAATTACAAAAATAAGGGCAGGATTGTAATAATAATTAGAAATATTAGGGATAGTATATATATAATTTACTAGCCAATTAATATGGTAATTAATAGCGATGAACAGGAGTATTAGGCATATCCCAATTAAACCAAAAATATTTACCTTTAATTTTCATATATTTAAAACCAACTTTATTGTCGGTATTTAAACCGTCCACAGGCAAAATGTTTTGAAAAAAGCGCAAATTTTTTACAATAACCTAAATCGCGTCCGAATTAAAAATATACCAATCCAGGGATAATTTTTAATTAAAATGGAAAATTGCCCATAATATATCAAGGAAACCGTTAGGATTTTTTCGCGGGCGTCCTCGAGATTTTCCTTTTTTACGCGGTTTATATTAGCAAATCGATCGGCGATAATAAATTAAATTTGTATAAAATTGAAAAAATCGTTTTATTGGTCGTCGTTAAAAAATTTGGGATAAGATTCGGTAATTTCTATTTTGGGTTTGGTAACAATGGGACGATGGAACCGCCCTTTATCGTACAAATTCTTGAAAATATTTCTAAATGTTAACAAATCCAATTAATACATTTAAATTTAATTTGCACGTTTTTTTCTTTTTGAACCGTCCGACTTTAATAGGTTTAAAACAGGACCAAGTATTGACAACGAATATTATTATCCTCCTATTATAGCAGGTGCGGTTAAAATTCTATAAATTGGCGACGTCGATAATTTGGTAGGTTTGCGAACGGGTAACCAAACGATGTTAAAATTACATTAAATATAAATTATTCAAAGCGATAACGTCATCGGAGATAATTATACAATTAGCAACAATAAATAGGGCGGAAAATTGCTCGATGTTAAATTTATAAAAATTACGGCAATTTCCACCAAAATCGTTAAAATTTTCTTTATTTCCAATAACGATTTTGGCCTACCGGCAGAAAATAAAATAAAGGAAATGATAGTAAACCTTAAACCTATCGTCGATATAATAACCGTTATATATATATAATCCAGGGTTAACGGTTTTGAATTTCAAATCGCCGTTTTGAAAATTAGGTCCGGTGGTTATCATCCGCAGGTAAACTAATATTAGAGCGAAAATTGTGGGAATTATAACCGGTTTAAATTTGTTTGCGAATATCCTCAACCCGGGGGAGTTAATATCGCTTTGGCGGATAAAAAGGGGGATAAAAGGTAAGCGACGCCGATTTGCCAAATTATCGAAAATAGGTTTGGTACTTTTATCGTTAAATATATCCTATACGGATGCCAAAACCTTTTACCAAACGGGTATTTCATTATTTTCAATTTATTTGCCGGGGTTATTTATTTAAAAATAAATTTAAAACCCGAATACGTCGGCGATTAAAAAAAAACTAATTGATAATTATAATTATATCCGTTATTATCAAATATATAAAAGGGTAAACGCCAAATTATAGCAATTATTATTTTATACCAATAATTATTTGGTATTACGGCAAAAAAATGTAACAGCTGTTACAATATAATAAATAACAAAATATATTAATGCGAAAATTATAATAATTATCGCAATTTAATAAAAAGAAATATTAACCTGTTATATTAATATATGATACCAAAATACTTGTTATTTCGTAACCAAGTATAATTATTACCTCGTTTATATTCGACGAATTACTATTAAAATGATATACCAAAATCTGGTTATTAACGCGTGTTTTTGCTGCGGCGACGCCAGCAGCGGATTAAAAACGTTTGGGGGTTTGGGCGATTAAAGTTTCGTTCGTATTACGGAAAATGTTATTTCCGCGACTAAACTAGGCGGACGGGTTGGTATTATTATTAATTTTAAAATAATTAATATAATTTAAATAAGGTATAATACAAACCATTTTGGTAATATTTGTATTTCTTCCCCTACGTTATATTATAATAATTATCGCCGATACGGATTAATTTTTACCCAGTTAAAAATCCTTCCATAACGGGATGGGTAAGCGATCCAGGAAATCCGTATCTTTATACGATAGGAAATAATATTCGGGTTATACGAAATTTATTAATCCATTATTTGGCGTCGAATTAGGTTTGGGTTACGTCCGCGATACCGAAATAAAATTGGTTTTAATTGGCCAAATAATAGTAATTTTATATATACGGGTTACGGGCGGCCTATTTAATGGCGCGGGTATCGGGTTAATAATAATTTCCGGTTATAGTACAGGGGGCCGGTTTTTAGGGATTTTTGGTGGCAGGGACAATACGCTGGTAAATATTTTAAAAAATACCAAAACAATTTGCAATTGGCGGTTGTTCAAATCCGGGGTAAGCTCGTTATAATTATCGTTTATATTAATATTATTTTCGTTTTTGTTGGCGGACGCGGGGTTAAATTGGTTATCGTTTTCGTTTATATAAACATCGTCGTTATTGTAATCGACGGGGGCGGGGGCAAATTCGTTATCGCCGGCGTCCATATCGGTATTACTTCCATTTTTATCCACGGGGGCAGGGGTAAATTTATTGTCGCCGGAATTTATATCAGTATTATTTTAATTATTATTATTATTATTAAAAATAAGGGGAAAATTTAAGGGGATCCCGGTTATTTTCGAATAACCTGTGAGGAGGTTACGAGATAGAATAAGCTTAATCTTGAACGCGGGGAAAAGTGGATCACGTATAAGGCTGATGGAACGTTGAAATGGCAGATAACCGTCTGCTAGCGGGTAATAGAGATGATATATTGTTGTTGCACAATCGATTCGTTGAATCGTTAAATCGATGAAAGTTATGAAGGTGATGAATCTAAAGCTAAGTTATGAATTACGTGTTCGAATCCGTAGGTGCAGATCTTCGATCCGGATGTCCGGAATGCGGGGTCACGTCACATGATTTGGCCTTATTCATGTGACTAACCTGCCGACCTATTGAGCCTAACGGCCCATTGAGCCTAACGGCCTATTGTGCTTATGCATGCACAGAAAATCTGCGACCACAACGGGATTCGAACCCACGCATTTCAACGTATATATGATATAGATTATGGTACGTGCATTATACCATTAAGCTAGATTAAATATGACGTATTTGTTTTGTTGTTGAAACTATGAACAAAGACGTGATATATAAAGCTTTGTGTGTATAAACGCGTATACGTTTTATTTGTTATTTATTTATTTATTCGATGCAGGGTGACTAATGAAATTAGCTCGTGCTAGCCGTTATAAGATAATGCAGGGTAGCTAATATAATTAGCCCTGCGCTAGCCATGTTAACATAACCCTGTAATGTAAAACGGTTTAACCGTGGAAAATATAATTTTGAAACAATTGCAATATCCGCGTCGTAATTTTCCAAATCTTTAAGGTATTAATTTATTTTTTCTATCCGGGCCTTTTTTATACTGTGGTTATTAGGTGAATAAATAATTTAATATTATTGGGTATATATCCTAACCTAAATTTGGTGGTGGTTTGGGTGGAGGTTTTGCCTTTTTGGCGTTTTTTGGGAATTATAATAATAAAGGACCGTAATTGTGACAATTATTACGGTTTTCGGCGAATTAATGCAATTATTGTAGCTATTATTCCAATTAAATTAGTTAATTTACCCCGGATTTAACCGGGTGGGGGGTACCCTTGCGATATAAAAACGTTAATTATAATTTACCTTCGATACGATTGGGTTAATGCCTGTTTAAGTGGGTAAAATATAAACAGCTTTATCCAATTAAAAATGCTTTAATTAAGTTTCCTAACCAATATATTTGCAATATTTGCTAAAGCAATTTTGCGATTGTAACAATTATTACGTTTTTTAATTAAAAATTAAACGTTGGTTTAATCGTTACAATTTTTTATTAATCGTTACAAAAAGAATTTAGCGGCCGGGAAAAATGTTTTTGTTGTAAAAAAAAAGACTAACAAAAAAAGGAGGTATTTATAATTGGGTTTACGTATGGGGTTTGTTGCTAATAAAATAAAATTAGAATGGAAACGCCAAGATTTCCGGAGTTCAACCGTAGCGGTTATTATAATTCGCAATATTAAACTCTTTTATTTTTAATCGGGGCGCCGTTACGCCGTACCAGCTTAAATATAATCCAAACTTTTAATTTACGTAATAATTGTTATTATCCAGAATTTGGTCGTTTTATTTAGGCCATTAATTGGTGATTTGAATATTTAACAGTTATATATTTTACGCTGTTTAATAATCCTCCGCCCCTGGTCAATCCAATTCGGCGTCGCCTTTTTCGTTGGTCGACCTTTTTATAATCTAAAATACGTTAATTAATTTAATTAGGATTTAACCTTAATCGCTTGTAAATTTTTGGGTTATAAATTTATAAACGTTCCTATATTGGATATTTTTTCAACCGTCAATGTTAACCAGTAGTTTAATTTATAATAATAATACCGTTTAATTAGTTCGTCGGCGTTTGTTAATTTATTTTCCCGAATAATTGTTAATTATATTTATCGTTTCCTAAAATGTTACCGTATTTTAACTCCGCCGCCTTTTTTATTATTTGTGCAAATAGCAGGCAAAATTGCGTATACCATTTTCGTATATTACTAGGAGTTAAACAACGAAATAATCGTTATATTGTTCAAAACATTTATTTAATTGTAAATTTGGAACATTTTCCAGCAAATCGTTTTTCGTCCATTCCCGGTTATAGGAATAAGCGAATTCTTTGGCCATATTGGAAATGATTGGTTTAAGTAATATTAACTGGGATATTAGGTTGTATAACCGCCGCGGGTTTGGGAAAAAATGGTTATTGCAAAATGGGTACCCCATTTATCCAATTGTTTAAATATATAATCTTTTTTGGAATTTTTCTTAAATATTTTTTAATTAGCGGCCTTTTAGGGGGTAATACGTGTGAAATTCAAGTTTAGTGTACGTAAGCGCTACAACAATTTTTAATCTGGTTTATTGTAAATAATGGATTCGTTTCCTATATAAAATTTAATATAATTTTTCGAAAATATTTAACGTTGGCGAAGGTTTGCATATTTAACGCCTTTTTTTTAAATTTTTTCCTATATATTATTTCCTATCAAGTCCAATGGGGCGGAACGCGTGGTTCGAATATATTTAAAAAGCCGGCTTGTGGTAATTTTGACGCTTTTGCCCCGTTATTGTCGTTTAAATTAAATTTAGCGATGCTGGAAAATTAATGGGGAATAACCGCGTTTATAAATACGTTCAAAGATTTTAATAAATAGTTTGTAAATTTTTAGCGTTTTTTCGTAACATTGCGGGTTTTTTGGTTAACTTAGCTCACAATTTTGGCGTAATTGGTTTGTATTTAACGAAGGACCCCTGTGTATCGTAATACCAATAAAACGCAATAAAATATGCGGTTTTTTTACGGTTGGGACCGCGTGCGGTTTATCCGAATTTCTACCACAGGTTTCCGGGGTCGTTTGATATTAACGCGCCGTATTATATTATACGCTTTATATTGGGTACATTTTTACCCATACCCAAAAATAAAATGGAAAATATAATACGAATTTTAAAATCCTGTTTGGTAAATTTTGCGTAAATTTTAATTTTATCGATTTTTAATATAAATGCATTATACCGGATAATTATACCGGTTGCGTTTCGTTTATTAAATTTCCTAAATACGAGGTTTTCTATTCAAAATTGGCGTATTTGGATAATACGGTTTCTGGCGTCTATATATATAATAGTTTTAGGAATACGGGTGGCGGATAATGGTATAATATTCCCTATTGGGAATAGGAGGCGCCGGTAATCGTTAATTAGGGTCTTGCGTTCCAAATATTGTATTATAATCGTAATTTCGGTTCGGTCGAAAGGCGTTTTAATAAAACGTATTATTTTTTTAGAATATAATTGGTCGAAAATGTAAATTTTAATTTTTATTATAAACATTGCGGTACACCCGAATGAAAATACGGTTGCCGGTATAATTGCCCGGATTAAATGCAATATGGAAAACGATTCCTTGAAATCCTTCCACTATAAAATTATATAAAATTTATTAATAATAAATAAAATAAAACGTTGGTGGAATATAAGGTTTCGAAGGAATTTCAAAAAATCGGTAATTAGTGGTTTATTCCGGGTTTAAAAAAATGTGCGTATATTTACAAACGGTTTGCGGGTTCTAAAAAAGGTTATATTGAATAAAATTAGTTTTGGTAATAAAAACCGCATATTTATATTTACGTTTAAAATAAACTAATCGATTAATTTGGGGTTCGCGGCGAAATAACGTTTTATATTGCGTAATTGTTTTTACTTTAATTTGTTTAATGGGAATATTTGGATAATAATAATATTACTGCGGATAACCGAGGTAATTTGTAATATTATATTTTTCCCGTACCCGGTTTTTACCAGCAAAATAATATTTTTTATATTATATAAAACCCGGTATATATACTGCATTTGGTTATAATATGGGATTAGTGTAGGAATACTGGGGGGTTTGTGGAAGTTTAAAAATTATGTAGCAGTTGAAAAAACGAATTTATATGGTAAATTTAATTTACCAAAAATTTTGGTTTTGGCGTATAATTCCGGGAAAAGGTGTACGTCGGAGGAGGTATTTGCCGCGGCGTATGCGGGATTGGAGCAGCGAAAAACTGCGTCGATTTGGTGGGAAAACGAAATATGTATAAACGTGTTTCCGGATATTATACATATGTAATTTAATACGAATATATAAAAGTTTGCGGAAATAATATTTTTTATTAATGGGTGGATATATAACGTACTATATAATATATATTTTATATGGATTGTTAAGTTAGTGGTTTTGCGTTATTTATATTAAAATATATTTATGAATGTTCCTTTCGTTTTTGCGATTTTCCTTATATAAGTTTTAACGGACTATAATCGTTATTGGTAAAATGCGAAATGCGTATTAATGGTATTTATGGGTGGACGTATAATATATTAAATGAAATTTTTTTTATACGGATTGGAAGGTGAATGGTTTTGCGATATTTCGATTAAAATTTATATATAAAAGTTCTTTTCGCTTTTGCGATTTTCCACGTATAAATTTTAACGGATTATAATCGTTATTATTGAAATGCGAAATGGGTATCGATAATGTTCTTGGGTTAATAATGGGGATACCGCCATAAACGGATAAAGGGCGGGTTATATCCAATTTTTAACTGGCGTACCAGGTGCAAAAAATTTTAAATTTGTGAAAAGGCCTACCAATTCCTATTTTTAACGATATTTTCTTTTTTCGATATTTTGCGTGGTGGTGGAATAATAAGGGAATGTCGGTCGCAAAAATGCCAAAAATACCGCCATGAACGGTAGTCTCAGTGCTCAGACTAGACCCCCCTGCTTCGCAGTGGGGACCGGGAGCTCCATATACCTTTTAGCCACATGGTTTTTCGACCAATTACATTGGCCGAAAAATCGCCCTCGCTCTAATCTGAGGACATTTTGTCGCATGTCACCTTTTCAAGCGGTATTATTAATAATATACCTAATGCTGCAATATCGTTAATAATTATTTGTTTAATATAAGAATAATTTGTCGCATTTTGCCGTTTGAAGCGGGTATAAATAGTATAATCGCACGATAATAGTAAAATAAAGTGGTATAATTATAGTATATAATTAAATATTCGAATAGAAAAATAAATACAAATTATAAAAAT
Organism: Pyricularia pennisetigena; assembly: GCF_004337985.1. Lineage (NCBI taxonomy): Eukaryota > Fungi > Ascomycota > Sordariomycetes > Magnaporthales > Pyriculariaceae > Pyricularia > Pyricularia pennisetigena. The sequence goes on from NC_043744.1 coordinate 3,538,747, forward strand.
ATAAAATAACCTGCGTTGGATTTATTGGAGTTTGGTGATCTTTATCCTTGTAACTTTGTTTTTGGAAGCAGTATATTTGAAAAAATATTTAAATATTGGTTAAAATACGTTGTTTTTCATCATATTTGGTTTTTATTTAAAATATCTTTAAATAATATTAATTTAAAAGTCAGCTATAATATTTATAGCGTAGCGGACCTAACACTGCAAAATGCATGCAATTACCAAATTAAATAAAAGTTTTTTTTGATATTCTTATATTAATTAGTAATTTGATTAAAAATCGAATCATTTACACAGATATTGGTAAAATTGGGAAATACTGTAATATATTCATTTTTAGGTTTATTTGAAAACAAATGTTATTTAACGTTTTTTTAATTTTTATTCAATTTAATAAATCAAAAAATATATAAAAATAACACAAATTTAGAACTTATTTATATAAAAGAATAACAAAAGCGGGTATTGAAAATCGGATTATACATTGACGCTCGCTTATATACGCAATTAACGTTTGAAAATTTTGGTTTTATTAATATCAAAATTGGTAAAATTAGAAAAGCGTTTCGATTGTAAATCATATGCAAAATGAAATATACTTTACCTATCCGTATATTTAACGCTTTATATAGTCGGATATATATACCAAATTGAGGTATTATATTATATATTTATATACCATCCCCTACGCGCAAAATTTATAAAGTCTGGCTGCAAAACAAAAATAATATAGATTTAATAAAATAAAGCAAAAAGATTTATAAAATACATATTTCATATTTTTTATCATAAAAAAGATTTCAAAGACAATAGAATAGGGAGGGTAAAGCTTGGACGTTTGTTTATATACGTAATCTAATCCCTAAAGTTTTGATTTCATTATCGTCAAAATTGGTAAAAATATAAATAAGTTTCGATTGTAAATTATATATACAAAATATATATTTTGCCTATCCGCTTATTTAACTGCCTATATAATGCAATATATATACCGAAATTTAGTACAACGGTATATATACATATACGAGCCTCCACGTGCAAAAAGTATAAAATTTAATGAAAGATTAAAAATAATATCAAAAAAATTCGAAAATCGAAAATAAAATCGAAAAAACAATACCGCCATAAACGGATTGAGGGCAGGTGGTATCCAATTCGGTTATTATAATAAATAAAAAATAAATTAAATTGCTGCTAATAGCGGTATTAAATGCTATTTTTAACGATATTTTCTATTTTTAATATTTTGCGTAATTATGGAATAATAAAGGAATATCGGTCGAAAAAAGGCCAAAAATACCGCCATAAAGGGCGAAAATCGAGAAATTGTCCTCACACCTAAACCAAAATATTTTTTGGATGGACCCATAAATACATTGCAAAACCGCAATTGAGCCACGAAGTGGAGCGAAGCGAACGGAGTGGATCAATTGTGGAGCTTTGGGCTTTAGGGATAAGCTTTGAGACTAAGTAAAACTACTATTAACGACGAGAATTGACAAATTGTTAGTTTTAGGGCTTATCCCTGAAGCCCAGAGCTCCACAATTGATCCATTTCGTGGTTTAATTGCGGTTTTGCAATGTACCTGTGGGTCCATCCAGAAAATATTCTGGTTCGGGTGTGAGGACAGTTTGTCGATTTTCGCCGTTTATGGCGGTATTTTTGGCCTTTTTTCGTCCGACATTCCTTTATTATTCCACAATTACGCAAAATATTGAAAAAAGAAAATATCGTTGAAAATAACGTTTAATACCGCTATTAGCAGCAATTTGATTTATTTTTTATTTATTATAATGGCCGAATTGGATACCACCTGCCCTTCATCCGTTTATGGCGGTACTATTTTTTGAATTTTTTTTCGATTTTCGATTTTTTTTAATATTATTTTTAATTTTTAATCAAATTTTATAGATTTTGCAAGTAAAGGGTCGCATATATATATATATATATATATCGTTATAATAATTTCTTGTGTATATACCAAATTATATAAGTAGTTGTATAAACGGATAGGCAAAGTATATACCTTTTTATATATAATTCACAATCGAAACTCGCTTATAGTTTTACCAATTTTAACGATAATAAAACCAAAGCTTCAGAGATTCGATGACGTATATAAGCAAGCGTCCAAGTCCAATCCAATCTATAATGTCGGCTTTAAAAGCTGTTTAATAAAAAGAAATGCTAAGTATATATTTTATAAATCTTTTTGCTTTATTTAATTAATTTTATATTATTTTTGTTTTGCAGCCAAATTTTATGGTTTTTGCACGTGGGGGGTGGTATATATATATTTAATATGATATTACATTTTGGTACGTATAGCCGATTATATAAGCCGTTAAATATGCGGATAGGTAAAATATATTCAATTTTACATATATTTTACAATTGAAATGTTTTTACATTTCTACCAATATTGACATTAATAAAACCAAACGTTGAGAAAGTGGATTACGTATATAAACAAATGTCAGCGTAAAAATCGATCTATAATACCGGCCCTTTTTATTTTTTCATATAAAAAATGCTAAATTTGTATTATTTTTGTATTCTTTTCTTTATTTAATTAAATAAAATTTATAGAAAAAAGTTAAACAAGATTGTTTTAATAAATTGATAGAGCAACGTATAAATTAGATTCTTTTTCAATTTTACCAATATTTGCGTAAAGCATTCAATTTTTCACCAAATTATTAGTTAATACAAAAATATTAATAAAAGTTTTGTTTTAATCGAGAATTGCATGCATTTTGCAGTATTAGGTCTGCTAGGCTATAAATACTGTAATTGAAGTTAAAATTAATATTATATACCATTATATAAATATGATTTAAATATAATGAAAAATTACAAATTTTACTCAATATTTTAATATTTTTCCAAATACAGTGGCTATAAAGACGCGGCCCGTATTCAAATAATCACCAAACTCCAATGAATTCAACGCCAATTACTATATATTTTTATCACTTTTATTTATTTTTTTACTCGAATATTTAATTGCATACTATGGTTACACCGTTTTCTTTTACCATTATAATGCGAATATATTATATATACCCGCTATAAACGGCAGAATACCACAATTATCCTTATAGTAATAAAATAATTATTAGCGATATCGCAACATTAGGTATATTATTAATAATACCGTTATAAACGGCGAAATGCGACAAATTATCGTTGGTGGTACCGCCATGAACGGTAGTCTCAGTGCTCAGACTAGACCCCCCTGCTCCGCAGTGGGGACCGAACGCTCCATGTACCTTTCAGCCACATGGCTTTTCGACCAATTACATTGGCCGAAAAGATCGCGCTCGTTCTAGTCTGAGGACATCTTGTCGCATTTCGCCGTTTATAACGGTATTATTCATAATATACCTAATATTGCGATATCGCTGATAATTATTTTATTAATATGAGGATAATTTGTAGTATTTTACCGTTTATAGCGGGTATATACAATATATTCGCATTATAATAGCAAAAGAAAATGATGCAATTATGATATATAATTAAATATTCGAATAAAAAACAAATAAAAATTATAAAAATATATAATAACTTGCGCTGAATTAATTGGAGTTTGTTGATCATTTGAATGCCGGCCGCGTTTTAATAGCTATTATATATGGAAAGATATTAAAATATTAGATAAAATCTGTAATTTTTCATTATATTTAATTTTTATTTGAAATAATGGTATATAATAGTAGCTTTAACTAAAATTACAGTTTTTCAAGACTAGTAAACCTAACACTGCAAAGTGCATGCAATTATCGATTGAAATAAAAGTTTTATTAATACTTTTATATAAATTAACAATTTGTTAAAAAATTAAATAATTTACGCAAATATTGGTAAAATTAAAATACGTTTAATTGATACATTCCTTTATAAGTTTGTAAGTAAATTTTAGATAAGTTTTTTTTTTATGAATTTTATTCAATTAAATAAAGCAGAAAATATAAAAATAATACAAATCTACCGTTTTTTATTATAAAAAAATAAAAAGAGCCGGTATTGTAAGTTGGGTTTCACGTTAACGCTTATTTATATACATAGTCCACTTTTACAAACTTTGGTTTTATTAATATTAAAATTGGTAAAAATATAAAAACATTTCGATTGCAAAATATATATAAAATTGGATACACTTTACCTATCCGCATATTTAACGGCTAAAATAATTAGATAAACGTACAAAAGTGTGGTGTTATATTAAATATATATATGCCACCCCCCACGTGCAAAAACCACAAAATTTGGCTGCAAAACAAAAATAATATAAAATTAATTAAATAAAGCAAAAAGATTTATAAAATACATATTTAGCATTTTCTTTTATGAAACAATTTTTAAAACCGATATTATAGGCAGGACTGGGTTTGGACGTCAATTTATAAGCGTAATCGGATTTCTGAAGTTTTGGTTTTATTATCGTTAAAATTAGTAAAAATATAAACGAGTTTCGATTGTAAATTATATATAAAAAAGTATATACTTTGCCTATCCGCCTATTCAACTGCTTATATAATCTAATATATGCACCAAAATTTAGTAGATCGATATATAAATATATACAACCCTCCACGTGCAAAAATTATAAAATTTGGTCAAAAAATAAAAATAATATTAAAAGAAATCGAAAATCGAAAAAAAAAATCGAAAAAACAGTACCGCCATAAACGGATTAAGGGCAGGTGGTATCGAATTCGGCCATTATAGCAAATAATAAAATAAATCGAATTGCTACTAATAGCGGTATTAAACGCTATTTTTAACGATAATTTATTTTTTCAATATTATGCGTGGTTGTGGAATAATAAAGGAATTTCGGTTAAAAAAAGGCCAAAAATACCGCCATAAACGGCGAAAATCGACAAATTGTCCTCAAACCTGAACCAAAGCGTTCTTTGGATGGACCCACAGGTACATTGCAAAACCGCAATTAAGCCACGAAGTGGAGCGAAGCGAACGGAGTGGATTAATTGTGGAGCTTTGGGCTTCAGGGATGAGCCCTGAAATTACATGAACGGCGAAATGCGCCAAAATGTCCTCAGATTAGAACGAGCTCGATCTTTTCGGCCAATGTAATTGGTCGAAAAGCCATGTGGCTAAAAGGTATGTGGAGCGTTCGGTCCCCACTGCGGAGCAGGGGGGTCTAGTCTGAGCATTGAGACTAACAAATTGTCCTTAAACCTGCACCAGAACGATCTTTACCTGGACCCACAGGTATGTACAAAACCCCAATTGAGCCACGAAGTGGAGCGAAGCGAACGAAGTGGATCAATTGCGGAGCTCTGAGCTTCAGGGATGAGCCCTGAGGCTACGTTAATGGCGGTATTTTGGGCATTTTTGCGACGGAAACTTCTAAATTATTCCAAAATTATGCAAAGTATTAAGAAAAAGAAAATATCGTTAAAAATAGGAACTGGTAGGCCTAATTTATAAATTGAAAACATTTCGTGTCCGGTTCGTTAGTTAAAAGTCGGATACCACCTGCCTTTAATCCGCTTATAGCGGTACTGCTTTTTTTCGGTAATTTGCAAATCGTCGATTCTTTTTTGTATTACATTTGTTTTTCTACCAAATTTTATAATTTGTGCACGTGGCGGGTCGAAAACGTATATACGCTATTATAGTAAACTTTGGTGTATATCTTGTATTATATAAGCAGGTAAATAAACGGATAGGTAAAAACTATATATTTTTATATAAAGTTTACAGTCGAAACGCCTTTATATTTGTTAAATATATGCGTTACTTAGCATATAGTGGGTTCACTTCTATTTATATGTAAGCCAAAATAGATAGTGCCCAAGTGGGGCTATCGGGGTTGTCGGATTTTCCGTTATATTTTCTATTATAGGAATTGCGATTTAGCGGTCAGCGAATGGGGTTTCCCCTGTACCGGGTTTAACACCCACCCTGCAGTTACGAGTCAGCTGCCCTATATCGGGTTAAAACTTTCACCAAATTAGCATATTAATGCGAACTTGAAAATGGTTTGTATAGCAATAAAGGTGTTTTTTCCAAAACCCATATAAAATAATTTTTCGGAAAATCGTGTACGGCACCGGAACGCTTTCTGGGGTGTGGACCCCGATTTCGATATCGGAGAATATGTAAGGGAAACAAAGCAAAGGCTCCCCCACAAATAAATTTAAGTTAATTAATCCCAAAGTTAGTAAATTAATTTAGTAAATGATCTAGTGAATTTAAGCCCTGTAATTACAGGCTTTATAGCGCAACTAGCACCACGCCGCACCTAGGCTAATGCCTAAACCCCTGTTAGCAACCCATATTGTTAACACCTATTTATAGAATTCTTTTTTATTCTTTCAATAGCAATTTCCAAATATAGCATGATTTAAAAAGTTTGTTACTTAATTAAAACAAGCAGTAGCAAGCGTAACGTGGGTTGAATCGTCGGATATCCCTAGTGGTGTTTTCAACCCACTTTTGTTAGGAGCTTATAATGAAAATCAATATATAAAGGCAATTAATCCCCTTTTTGCTCACACAATTTCTAAAAGACAACACAGCGATATTTTCCAATCTATTTCCTTATTTCTTTTTTTCACTTATTTTATCCTCAGTCAAAATATTTTATTTAACAAAACCCAATTTATTTTATATTAGGATTCAATTTTCATATTATCACAATGGTTCATTTTACTTTCGTTTCTACATTTGGGTTTTTGTTTGCAACTACTGCCATTGCCGCCCAAACCCCTGAAAAATTTATGGTGGCATTTTCGCAAAATTCAAATCCCAAACACGATGATTTATCCATCGTAAATTCATGGGAACGTACTTTCAACAATGTTAGATCTAACCCCGTATGGAAAAAAACTGGATATACTGGATGGCTTAAAAATGAGGGCGACAATTGGGGATGGATTTCCGGAGATCCCACCAAAAAAATGGATTACGCCGGGGTATCGAAGATTTTAAAGGATATTGGATATCAACAAGGTACGCTCGATTCGGGTGATATACGGTGGGGGCCTGCATAGGGTTTCAAATTCACGATTAAATAGTGAAATATTGGGAGGCGGTTGTTGCGCCGCAAACAACAACTTAAACAGACTTTCAGGGTTTATCCCTGAGTCCCAAAGCTTTGCAATTAATCCACGTTAAAAATCAATTGCGGTTTTGCAATATACCTGTGGATTTATCCAAAAAAAACGTTCTATTTTAGGTTTGAGGACGATTTGTCGATTTTCGCCGTCTATGGTGGTATTTTTAACAAGTGTGCGATTAATTCTTCGTTATAAAAGATTATAAAATCGTGAAAATAAACGGATAGTACGCTATATATAACATTTAATACCTTTATTAATAATGATTTGATATTTGTTTTTTAATTATTTCAACCGCCAAATTCGATACCACCTCATTTTAATCCGCTTATAGCGGTACTCCTTCTCCGATTTCTTTTTGGTTTTGGTTATTCTTTTCAATATCTTTTTAATTGAAGTTTCAAAATCTTCCACGGGGGGGAGGGAGGGCGGGCCGTAATTTACTTTTATACAACACTAACTAAATCTTTACAGTGGGTGACCCACAAGTGGAGATAAGCCGGGAGTGGACACCCTAACGTCCTGGTTTAACTTTTTATGACTGTTTAACGGATACTTTAATAAAGACCAAAACATTTCAATATATAAGACCGAACATTGGCCATTTGAAAGTGCAAGTCTAAGTCCTATAGGGCGTTTTCTAAGCGAGACATAAGGCTTTCGGACAACGCCCGATTTTCATTTTTCAAAATTCGAATTCAAATGCTATAAATATATATTGAAGTATATATTATAAAGCAGTTTATAGTTTAACCTGGGCAGGTTAGCTGGGCTGGCTAACGGCTACAGCTAATAATGAATTAATTCTCAACTTCAAAAATTAAGAAAAAACATATAAATTGCTAACAAACAAAACAATTAAATACAAAGTAAATTTTTATATGAATAAGACAATAAGAAGATTTTATATATAGAATAAGAGATAGCGTCGGGTACCCCCTGATGGCAACCCCCCTGTTGGCCACACCTAAAAATCCAACAATGAAATGACTACTTTTATAAGCAAGTTTAAATATAAAACTAATAACGCACAAAAATACAATCATTTTCAGGCTGTTCCCGTTTAATAACCTCTTCTTAATCAGCTCAAGGTTCCAAACTTTCTATATCACTTTCCTGCAACTTCATAATGTTTTATTTGTTAACCAAAAGCTCCTTTGGGTCCGGAATTTTCTTTTTTTTCGCCGGTCGTATTACCTCCAATTATGCTTCCAAGAAACTAATTTTTTCTTAAGCGTGAGCTGAAAGTATATTTCTGGCTTAAAAGCTTTTTTGGACTTTTGCAAACAAAAATCGTGGAACAGCGTTGGTTTTATGAAATTGGGAATGCTTTTGCAATTGAAATCGGATATTTCGGGTCGTTTTAGGGGTTTTCCAAATAAGTAAAAACGGGTCGTTAATTTTTTGGGCTGGGTCTTTCGGTATTTTATCCTTTTGCAAACCGTTGTTTTTATTGTTTATAACGTTGGCGTTGCTTTTTTTTAACAAAAAGGGCTTGAAAGTGGTTTAACCAAATTCACCGGCGATAACCCCGTTATATACCACCCAGATTAAATATTTTTTGCTTTAAATGTTTTCAATTTGGTTATTTTATAAAAAAGGAAGGAATTTCCTTTTCCAACAACTTTTAAGTAGCAAAATTGGTTTACAAATCCAAATTGACGTCGATGAGCTTTTTTTAACGGCCCAAAAACCAATAAATCCAATGGTTAAAGAGCGTATAACGAATAAAGGGGTGAATATGCGAGTTGAATATTGTTTTATAAACAAAGAAACATAAATTCATCCGTTATATATAATCTGTTAACAATATGGGTTGCTGACAGGGATTAAAACATTAACCTAGGTGCGCCGTGGTGCTAGTTGCGCTATAAAGCCTGTAATTACAGGGCTTAAATACACTAGATTATTTACTAAAATAGTTTACTAACTTTGGGATTAATTAGCTTAAATTTATTGGTGGGGGAGCCTTTGCTTTGTTTCCCTTACATATTCTCCGATATCAAAATCGGGGTCCGCACCCCAGAAAGCGTTCCAGTACCGCATACGATTTTCCGAAAAAAACTATTTTGTATGCGTTGTTGAAAGAACACCCTTATTTCTATACAAACCATTTCTAAATTCGCATTAATTTGCTGATTTGGTGAAAATTTTAACCAAATATAGGGTAGTTAACTTGTAAATGCAGGGTGGGTATTAAACCCGGTACAGGGTAAAAACCCTATTCGCTGACATTTTAAATCGCAACTCCTGCAACACATAAAATATAACGGAAAATTCGACAACCCCAACAACCCCACTTCGGCACTATTTATTATGGTTTATATACAGATAAAAATGGACCCATTACATGTTAAATAACGCATATAATTAACACCCCCTTTTTTCTGCTATTACTTACATAAAATCGGAAAAGAAAAGTGCATAAAAAATAAAACCCTAAAAAAAGAAATCCCCCTTATATCCCAGCCCAATTCGAACTCCCGATATAAGCCCCCTGGATAATTGAACTTTGTATACCGACCTGTAACCCCCGAATTGGACGTACCCCCGAATTGGAAAAGACCCCCAAAATTGTAATAACCCCCGGATTCAAACTCCCGATTTGCATAATATTAACCCACGGAATTAATTATTAAACCAGGTAATTAATCTGGTTATTCGTTGGTAATAGTCCAAATTAGGCATATTATATAGGGTGTTTCGAATGCGTAAATGGCCCAAAGCACGAGCTTTTTCAATTTTGACTCAATTTTTGGTATAAGGTCGGTATAAATTGCTTGTTAATTAACCTGTGCCAGGTAAACTCGGGTAATACGAAGGGTATGAGGTTAACAAAAATCCAGTATTGCAGACAAAGGAAATATAGTGGGTAATTAATTAACGAACTAATTAAATAATGCCTTAAAATTCAGTAGGTAAAATTTAAGCTTTTAAAGGGTTAAGCCCTATAAATTTCAAAAAAACCTTGTAAATTGGAAGTGTTAAAGGCTTTGTTAGTGGAAAGAGGTTATGAAATAGAATAAGCTTAATCTTGAACGCGGGGAAAAGTGGATCACGTATAAGGCTAATGGAACGTTGAAATGGCAGATAACCGTCTGCTAGCGGGTAATAAAGATGATATATCGTTGTTGCACAATCGATTCGTTAAATCGTTGAATCGATGAAGGTTATGAAGGTGATGAATCTAAAGCTAAGTTGTGAATTACGTGTTCGAATCCGTAGGTGCAGATCTTCGATCCGGATGTCCGGAATGCGGGGTCACGTCACATGATTTGGCTTTATTCATATGATTTACCTGCCGAGGTATTGAGCCTAACGGCCCATTGAACCTAACGGCCTATTGTGCTTATGCATGCACAAAAAATCTGCGACTACAACGGGATACGAACCCACGCATTTCAGCAACGTATATATGATATAGATTATGGTACCTGTATTATACCACTAAACCAGATTATATATCATGTACTTGTTTTGTTGCTGAACCTATGAACAAAGACGTGATATATAATGCTTTGTGTGTATAATAAACGCGTAAACGTTTTATTTGTTATTTGTTTATTTATTCGATGCAGGGTAGCTAATATAATTAGCCCTGCGCTAGCCATGTTCACAATTATCGGTATCCTAATGTATGTAATATTATTAACTCGCCCGTATATCGGTTTTACGGTTTAATGGTTTTCACGTTTTCTAATAAAAAGCACTAGAATCCATATAACAGCAGTTAAAAACTTATTACGTTATTTAGCAGGTATTAAATCTTTATTTATTTGCGATGGAAATGAAGTACTTAAAACCGAATAACTACCCAATTTCTTTATAAAGGGTTTTAAAGACCTGAAATTATTGAGTTTTAACAATAGCGACTTTACCGGGGCTAGTGAAGATTTAAAATCCATTTACGGACAATTATATACCCTATTTGGGGGCCCTATAACGTGGAAATGCAAAAAGGCTAATATTTTAGCTTTAAACACTCCAAAAGCCGAAACCGATGCCTTAGCGGAAACCCTGCGTAAAGCAGAGTGGCTTAAAAACCTATTTATAAAAATTGGACTACCTATAAAAGGCTCTATCGCAATATTTTGAGATAATATAAGCTCTATAGCTAATTTTAATTATATGCGTCATTTGGCATGTAATGGGTCCACTTTTATTTGTTTGTAAGCCACGATAAATAGCGCCGAAGTGGGGCTGTCGGGGTTATCGGATATTCCGCTATATTTTATATATTGCAGGAGTTGCGATTTAAACAGTCAACGAATGGGGTTTACCCTATACCGGGTTTATACCCACCCTGCACCTGCGAATTAGCTACCCTGTATCGGGTCAAAAGTTTCACCAAATTAGCAAATTAATGCGAACCCAAAAATGGTTTATATGGTAATAAGGGTGTTTTTTTTAACAACGTATATAAAATAATTTCTCGAAAAATCGTATACGGCACCGGAACGCTTTTTGGCGTGCGAACCCCCACTTCGATGTCGAAAAGTATAAAAAGGAGATAAAGCAAAATCTCGCACACCAATAAATCGAATCTATTAATCCCAAAATTAGTGAACCACTTTAGTGAGCAATTTAGTGCATTTAAGCCTTGTAATTTCAGGTCTAATAACGCAACTAGCACCACGCCGCATTCAGGCTAATGCCTAAAGCCCTGTTAGCAACCCATATTGTTAACAAATTGTTATATTTATTCATTTGGCACCCGAGGAGTTTAACGCGTTATTATAGTTTAGTCCGGAGTTTGCAGGAAATTGGTAAAAGGTTTAAACTCTTGTTAACAATATGGGTTGCTAACAGGGGGTTAGGCACTAGCCTAGGTGCGGCGTGGTGCTAATTGCGTTTTAAAAGCCTGTAATTACAGGGTTTGTATGCACTAAATTCACTAATTTTGGGATTAATAAATTTAATTTATTGGTGGGGGAAACTTTGCTTTATCTCCCTTACATACTCTCCGATATCGAAATGGGGGTCCGCACCCCGCAAAGGGTTCCGGTGCCGCACACGATTTTCCGAAAAATTATTTTGTATGCGTTGTTGAAAAAACACCCTCATTTTTATACAAACCATTTCTGGGTTCGCACTGATTTGCTGATTTAGTGAAAGTTTTAGCCCGGTACAGGGTAGCTGACTCGTAGGTGCAGGGTGGGTATTAAACCCGGTACAGGGTGAAACCCCATTCGCTAACACTTTGAATCGCAATTCCTGCAACACATAAAATATAACAGAAAGTCCAACAGCCCCGATAGCCCCACTTCGGCACTATTAATTGTGGCTTATGTACAAATGAAAGTGGACCCATTACATGCAAAATAACGCATATAATTAACAACTCTGTTTAAAGATAAAAGATAATAAATATAATGTTGAAATACTAAACAAAATTATCTTTTTCTGTTATAATAAACCTGAAAACTTGTAATTTTCCTTGCCCATGCGGTTTCGGACTTGCAAAATTACTTCCTCTACTGTATTTAACGAAAATAAAGGGTACTGGATTATTTTCTTTGATAAAAGATCGGTACGAAATCTACATTTTACTGTTTTGTTTCTGCTTTCCTCGATCCTCAATAATAAATAAAACCCCGGTGGAGGGAGGTTAACTCAGATCCCGGATCCATGGTACCGAAACCGCACAAACCGCAAGGCCTCAAATGTAAAAAGGCAACGGCCGTTAGATAAATACGCCGAATCGATTCCCAAAATCTCCATTCCTCAATTTTGGATTTCGATCCCAAACAATCGCAATAAGGTAATACCATTTTTGGAACAATCCCGACGGTTTAATTTATAACCCGATAACCCCCTTATTTCTATTATTTATTCGGTACGTTATTAATATTGCGTAATTCTGCATTTAGACAAATTTTAACGAAGGCAGCTTATATTTTACGGAAACAATGGGGAAGCGGACCGGGACAAACATTCAGGGGATTTTTCAAATGGATCTTCTACGGACAGGCTTCTATTTGCTATGCTGTAAAAAAAAGAAAGGAAAACAAAACGCCAGACCTAGCGTACCTCCTCTGTTTTCAAATTGGTGATAACAAACCGTATGGTAATAACGGAAAAGTTATAATAGGCAGAAAAAAACAAATTTAAGCAATTTAGGTTGGTTAATTTTCCCCGTATATTGCGGACCTCAATCTTTAAATAAATTCGGTTTTTCGGTATCGCTGCGTTGTTCGCTTGATAACAAATTACCAATATTGGATGGCGAATTACGATTTGCCTACCCCGCCAAACCTTAGTCTCAGGGCTCATCCCTGAAGCCCAAAGCTCCACAGCTGACCCATTCTGTTCCCTTCGCTCCACTTCGTGGCTTAATTGCGGCTTTGCAATGTACCTGCGGGTCCATCCAAATAACGTTTTAGTTTAAGTTTAAGGACAATTTGTCGATTTTCGCCGTTTATGGCGGTATTTTTGACAGTTTCGCGACCGATAATCCCTTATTATTCCACACTTACGCAAAATATCGAAAAGAAACATCGTTGAAAATAGGAATTAGTAGGCCTTTTTTATAAATGCAAAATCTTTTGCCCCGGGTACGCCAATTAAAAATTGGATATAACCCGCCTTTTATCCGTTTATGGCGGTATTTTTATTATTGATTTATAAATACCGTCGATATCCATTTCGTATGCTATCAATAGCGATTATAATCCGTTAAAATTTACATATGGAAAATTGCAAAAGCGAAAGGAACTTTTATATATACATTTTAATTTAAATAACCCAAAACTATTTATTTTATAATCCGTATGGGGTAAATACCATTTGATATATTATACGCTCACCTATAAATATCATGGATACCTATTTCCTATTTTGCTAATAACGATTATAATTCGTTAAAATTTATATAAAGAAAATCGCAAAAGCGAAAGGAACTTTTATATATTAATTTTAATTTAACCAACCCAAAACTATTTATTCTATAATCCGTATGGGGTAGATCTCACTTAATATATTATACGTCCACCTATAAGTACCATCGATACCTATTTCCTGTTTTACTCACAGCGATTATAATTCGTTAAAATTTATATAAAAAAATCGCAAAAGCGAAAGGAACCTTTACATATAAATTTTAATATAAATAACGCAAAACCACTAATCTAACAGTCCGTGTAAAGTATATATTATATAATACGCTAAATATTCACCCAGAGAACCATTATTTCCGCAAATTTTTATATACTTGTACTAAATTACATATATATAATATCCGGAAATACGCTTATATATATTTCGCTTTCCCACCAAATCGACGCAATCTTTCGCGGTTTTAATCCCATATACGCGGCGGTAAATATTTCCTCCGACGCACACATTTTCCCGGAGTTATACGCCAAAACCAAAACTTTTAATAATTTAAACCTATAATATAGATTCGTTTCCTTGGCTATTATATGGTTTTTGAACCTTTATAAACCTTTTAATATTCCTGCACGAATCCCATATTTTAACCAAACACAATTTATATACCGGGTTTTATATAATATAAGAAATATCATTTTACGGGCAAAAACCGGGTACGGGAAAAATATAATATTACAAACTACCTCGATTAACCGCAATAATATTATTATTATCGAAACAATCCTATTAAATAAGTTAAAGTAAAAATAATAAGGTAATATAAAGCGTTATCGCGCCGGGAACCCCAAATTAATCGACCAGTTTATTTTAAACGTAAATATAAATATGCGGTTTTTATTATTAAAACTAATTCTATTGAATATAACTTTTTTTGGAACCCGCAAACCGTTTGTAAATAAACGCACATTTTTTGCAACCCGGAATAAGTTAATAATTACCGATTTTTTAAACTTTTTCGAAACTCTATACTCTACCAACGTATCGCTTTATTTGCTATTAATAAGTTTTACATAATTTTATCGTGGAAGGATTTTAGGGAATCGTCTTTTATATTACGTTTGGTCCGGGAGATTCTACCAGTAAACGTATTTATATTCGGGTGCACCGCAATTTGTACAGCAAAAGTTAAAACCTATATTTTCGATTGATTATATTATAAAAAGATAATACGTTTATTTAAAACGCCTTTCGATTAACCTGAGATTACGATTATAATATAATGTTTGGAACGCAAAAGTTTAGTTAACGATTACCGTCGTTTCCTATTCCTAATAAGGAATATTATACCGTTATCCCCCACCCGTATTCCCAAGATTATTATATATATGGACGCCAGGAACCGCATTATTTAAATAAGCCAATTTCTGATAGAACACCTCATATTTAGGAAATTTATTAAACGAAATACAACCGATATTATTATCCGGTATAATGCATTTATATTTAAAATCGAAAAAAATAAAACTTACGCAAAATTCTTCAAACCGGATTTCAAAGCTTGTATTATATTTTCCATTTTATTTTTGGGTATAAATATAAGTATACCTTATATGGAACGTATAATGCAATACGGCGCGTTAATATAAAACGACCCCGCAAATTTGTAGTAAAAGCTCGGACGAACCGTACTCGGGCCTAACCATAAAAAAACCGCATATGTTTTTCTCGTTTTATTGGTATTTCCATACGCAGGGGTTTATCGCCAAATATAAATTAATCAAGTTAAAATTATTAACCAAATTAATTAAATAACCATTAGCATTATGAGGAAACGTAAAAGGTTTATAAATTACCGATTTAAATTTTTTAACGTATTTATACACGGGGTTATTCCCCATTAACTTTCAACGTGTCGTTAAATTTAATTTAAACGATAATAACCGGGTAAAGACGTCGGAAATATTATAAACCGCTCTTTGGGTATATTTAAATTACGCGTTCCGCCCTACTAGACGTGATAGCGAATAATAAATAGGAAAAAATTAAAAAAGGAGGCGCCAAATATGCAAACTTTCGCTAACGTTAAATATTTTCAACGAATTATATTGGATTTTATATAAGAAACGAATCCATTTTTCACAGTAAATTAAATTGAAAACTGTTGCAGCGCCTGCTTGTACCAGATTGATGTTTTACCCGCATTACCTTTTAAAAAACCGCCAATTAAAATACCCAGCAAAAATTCCAAAAAAGGTTATATATTTAGACAATTGGACAAATGGGGTACCTATTTTACAATAATCTTTTTTTTTCTTAAACCCGCGGCTCTTATACGACCTATTATCCCACCTAATACTACTAAAACTAATAATTCTTAAAATCGCCAAAAAATCCGTCCATTTTTACAACCGGGAAAGGACGAAAAACGATTTGCTAGAAAATATTCCAAATTTACGATTAATTAAATGGTGTAAATAATATAGCAATTATTTCGTTGTTTAATTTCCAATCATATACTGAACTGGGATATCAAATAACGTTTTTTATTTGCACAAATAATAAAAGAAAAGGCGGCGCACTTAAAAGACCGTGGTATTTCAGGAAACGATAAGTATAATTAACAATTATTCGGGGAAATAAATTAATAAACGCCGACGAACGAATTAAACGGTATTATAATTATAAAATAAAATGCTGACTAACGTTAACGGTTATAGAAATATCTAATATGGGAACGTTTATAAATCTATAACCCAAAAACTAAAAAGCGATTAAATTAAATCCTAATTAAATCAAATACCGTACTTTGGATTATAAAAAGGTCGACCTACGAAAAAGGCGCCGCCGAATTGGATTAATAAGGGGCGCAGGATTATTAAATAACGCAGAATATATAATTGTCCAATATTGAGATCCCCAGTTAACGGTATAAATAAAACGACCAAATGCTGGATAATAATAATAATTACGTAAATTAAAAACTTGAATTATATATAAGCTGGTATGGCGTAACGGCGCCCCGATTAAAAATAAAAGGGTTCGATATTGCGAATTGTAATAACCGTTACGGTTATATTCCGGAAATTTTGGCGTTTCCATTTTAACCTTATTTTATTAGTAGAAAGCCCCATACGTAGACCCAATTATAAACACCTCCTTCTTTTTATTAATTTTTTTTTTTACAATAAAAACCTTTTTCCCGGCCGCCAGATTTTTTTTGTGACGATCAATAAAAAATTGTAGCAATTAAACCAGCTTTTCATTTTTAACTAGTATGAGTAATAATTGTTACAATCGCAAAATTGCTTTAATAAATATTAAAAACATATTCGATAGGAAATTTGATTAAAAAACTGTTAATTGGATAAAATTATTCATATTTTATCCACCCAAATAGGGATTAATCCCAATCGTAGCAAGGGTAAATTATAATTAACGCCCCTATATCGCAAAAATACCCCCTACCCGGTTAAAGCTGGGGCAATTAAATTAATTTAATTGTAATAATAATTACAATAACTGTTTTAATTCGCAAAAAAACGTAACCATTATTATAATTACGGTTATTGGTTATTATAACTCTTAAAAACCGCCAAAAACGCAAAACCATTACCCAAACCACCGCCAAATTTGCGTTGGGATATATAACCAGTAATATTAAATTATTTACCAATTTAATAACTATACCGGAAAGAATAACCCTGATAAAAAAATTAACTAATATTTCAAAGATTTGCAAAATTACGACGCGGATACTGCAATCGTTTTAAAATTAAATTTTGCACGTTTGGACCGTTTTATATTACAGGACTATTTAAATGCAATTGGAATTCTTTCAAATTTTCCCCTTATTTCTAATAATAATAATAATAAATAAAATAATGCCGATATGGATTCCGGCGATAACGAATTTGCCCCCGCCCCCGTCGATAAAAATACAAATAATACCGATATAAACGCCGGCGATAACGAGTTTACCCCCGCCCCTGTCGACGATGACGGCGATGATATTTATATAAACGAAAACGATAATTAACCTGCCCCCGCGTCCGTTAATAAAGGCGATAATAATATTAATGTGGACGATAATTATAATAAATTTGCCCAAGATTTCGATAACCGCCAATTGCGGATTCCCCTGGTATTTTTTAAATTATTTACCAGCGCATTACCTCCATTATTAAAAAACCCCAAAAGCCAGCCCCTTACATTATAACCGGAAATTATTATTAACCCGGTCCCCGCGCCATTAAATAGGCCGCCGGTAACCCGTATATTTAAAGTCACCACCGTTCGTCTAATTAAAATTAATTTTATTTCGGTATTGCGGACGCAGCCAAAACCAGATTCAACGCCAAATAATAAACCAATAAACTTCCTATAACCCGAATATTATTTCCCATTATATAAAAACACGGATTTCCTGGATCGCTTACCCGTCCCGTTATAAAAGGATTTTCAATTGGGTAAAAATTAATCCGTATCGGTAATAATTATTATAACCTGGCGCAGGGTAAAAAATACAAATATTGTTAAAATAATTCGTATTATACCCTACTTAAACTATATTAATTGTTTTAAAATTAATAATAATATTAGCCCGCCCGCCTGGTTCAGTCGCGGAAATAATATTTTCCGTAATATGAACGAAATTTTAATCGCCCAAACCTTTAAACGTTTTTAATCCGTTGTTAGCGTCGCCGCAACAAAAACACGCGTTAATAACCAGATTTTGGTATATTATTTTTATAGTAATTCGTTAAATATAAACGAGGTAATGGTCGTATTTAGTTACGAAACCATAAATGCTTTGGTATAATATATTAATATAATAGGTTAATGTTTCCTTTTATTAAATTGCGATCATTGTCACAATTTTTGCATTAATATTTCCTGTTATTTATTATACTGTAATAATTGTTATAATTTTTTGCGGTAATGCCAAATAATTATTGTTATAATATTATAACTGTTACAATCTGCTTTTCACCCTTTTTTATATTTTGTAATAACGGGTATAATTTTAATTGTTTATTCATTTCTTTTCAATCGCCGACGCTTTCAGGTTTTTAATTTATTTTAAAGCAAATAACCCCGGTAAATAAATTAAAGGCAATAAAATACCCGTCTGGCAAAAAACTTTGGCCTCCGTACCGGATGTATTTAACGATAAAAATATTAAACCCATTTTCGATAATTTGGCAAATCGGCGTCGTTTACCCCCTATCCCCTCTTTATCCGTTAACGCGATATTAACCTCCCCGAGTTAAAGATATTCGAAAATAAATTTAAACCGGTTATAATTTCCACTATTTTCGCTACGATATTAATTTATTTGCGGATAATAATTACCGCATTTAATTTTAAAAACGGCGATTTAAAGTTTAAAACCGCTAACGTTGGACCATATATATATAACAATTACCATATCGACGATTAGTTTAAAGTTTATTACCATTTCCTTTACTTTATTTTTCGCCGGTACGGAAAAATCGTTATTGGAAAAAAGGAAAATTTTAGCGATTTTGGTGGAAATTACCGTAACCCCTTTAAGTTTAATATCGAGCGATTTTCCACCCTATTTATTATCGTCGATTACATAATTATCGCCAATAACGTTATCGCTTTAAATAATTTGCATTTAATGCAATTTTAACATCGTTTAATCACCCGTTCGCGAGCGGATTAAACCAACGACGTCGCCAGTTTGTTTAATTTTAACCGCGCCTGTTATAAAGGGATAATAATAATATTGCCTGTCGATATTTGGTCCCGTTTAAACCTATTAAAGTCGGACGGCTGAAAAAAAAACGTGCAAATTAAACTTAAATGTACCTATTGGATTTATTAATATTTGAAAGTATTTTTAACAATTTGTACGACGAGAAGCGGTTCAATCGACCCATTTTTACCAAATTAAAAACCAAAATTACCGAATTTTATCCCAAATTTTTTGGCGACGATTAATAAAACGCCTTTTTTAATTTTATGCAAACCTAGTCCATTCTCGCCGATTGATTTTCTAATCTAAATCGCGTAAAAAAGGAAATTTTCGAGGACGCCCGCGAAAAAGTCCTAACGGTTTTTTTGGTATATTATACGCAATTTTCCATTTTAATTAAGGGTTATCCTTGGACTGGTTATCCTTTTAGTGTAAACGCGATTTAGGCTGCTATAAAAAATTTGCGCTTTTTTGAAAACGTTTCACCTGTCGACGGTTGAAATACCGACAATAAAATGGGTTTTAAATATAAGGAAATTAAAGGTAGATATTTTGGTTTAATTGGGATATATTTAATGCTTTTTCTGGTCGCTATTAATTACCCCATTAATTGGTTAACAAATTATATAGGCATTATCCCTATTTTTGTGATTATCGCTATAATCTTACCCCTGTTTTTGTAATTACTATTATAGTTTTACCCCTATTTTTATAACTATTGTTACAATCTTTGCTTTTTATTAAATTAACCTTTTTTCGGTTTAAATGCCCATATTTTGCTAAAGTTAGAACAGTTAACTTTTAAAAATTGGTTTTTAATTAATAAAATAAGCACAGGGAAAACGATTAACTATTTTACGGCGATTTATATATAATATATCCGTTATTAATACGACCGATTTATCAAAAATACCGACGGATGTTTTCCCATTTTAATTTTCGTCCCGGCCAGTTTTGTTTCGCAGATATTTAAAAAGGTAATAACCAATTTCCCAGCCTTCGACGTTAAATATTATTTTAATTTAACCGAAATATGCGCTACCGATACCTCGCGAACGGTACCTATTCTTACCCAGGCGCAATCTCACGATATTTTAACCAAATTCGCCGCCCGCAAATCTAATCCCAAATCTGAGGGTACGGTTATTATTATTTGTTATTGGATATTTTGAATCCAGAAAATTGAACAATTGGACGAAATCTATAACGCGGAGAAGCTATTTAACCTATAATATATGGATAAAACTATTTATTCCAATTTTTAACAGCGCCCCCCCGACGTTAATAATTTTGAAAATAATTCCAATATTAAAAATAATTCCTAGTAAATATTCTTTGTAATAATTGTTATAATTTCGTTATATTAATAGCTTTATTTAAATTGAATGATCTTGCTAGGAACCGCTAACGCAAAAGCGGTCGGAAGGCCAATTTGTCCATGAGTTAAAATACTAAAAATATCCGGCGTTTAATTATATATTCACTATTTGGTATTTTTTTTACCTATAATTGGAAACGAAATTTAATGTTTCCGTTACCGCGAATCGACAATATAACGCGTATTTCATTCCACTCTCTGCATTAATCGGGGTATAACCAGTACCATACCAATTATTAATAAAGTTATTGATAATATTGGTTTTAATTCCCTAATTTGGCACAAAATTGCAATCCTTTTCGCCCGATTTGAAAACCTATTTTAAAAAAATATAGTTACGGTTAATTACATTTGGGAAATTAATGATTATTTCGTCGTTTCTAATATCGATAAAAATATTAAGATTTTTCTGCAAAAATTCGAATCGCTAAGTTGGAAATAATGGTTATTTTACCCTCGAATTTTAAATTTTATAATTCCTACCATTATATTAAACGAAAAATCGTTAATAATGTTTTAAATATACGGGCGTATTTACGGTTCGTAAAAGTAGAAATACCGGGTTTATTTTGCCTAACGGTACAATTTTTTATCCCCGTAAACGTATTCCGCCCCATAATATTATTATTAAAAAATTCCAATTTGGCCGCTGTTTTGAAAACATTATAATAAATACCGAAGCAATTTCTTAAAATATTATGACCGCATTTATGGGCGAAAATACCGACGATATTATCCCCGTTCCATTAAAAGCTCCCATTAATGCGGATACCGTAACTGGTAACCGCCAAATTTCGGTTTTTTTAATATGGGTTTTATTTACCTGCTGCAATTTTTGGCAATTAATTACCTTTTTTGACTAATGACCCACGTTAAAGACAATACCCGGAATATTAATTCGGGGGAACTGCGTAAAATATTGGCGTTAAAAGGAGTGGATTTTAAAACCAAATACCGTAACGTCCGACAAAATTTTAACAAAAGTTTATAAAAAGAAAACCCGTTTTGGATCGGTAATTGTGGACGTTTTAATTTAATATAACGGCGACGGTCTTTTTAATTGGGTTTACTCGAAAGTTTGCACTAACTTTAAAACGTTACTTCCGTCGGGCAGGGTTAAAATGGTCCATTTTATATTAAACGAATCGCCATTTATTACCCGCGTGGTCGACATTTGCATGGAGGAAAAAAAAGGGTTAACGCGTTTTGGTTATAACGGCCAATTTTTGGATGTAAACGTAAATTAGCCATATGGTAACAATTATTATAATCCCTTTCCTTCTCCATAATTATTATTAAAATTATTTCAGTTTTTAATATTTTTAAGTTATAACAAATGTTATAACTTTTGTTTTTCTATTTTTGTAATAATTGTTACAATTTTTAATATACCTGCTAATTCTTTTTAATTTTATTGCTTTTATTTTGGAAAAAGCCAATTTCGGTGTGGTTATCATCCGATTAGGTTTATCCCAAACCGAACGCGATAAAACCGTTTCTGATTTCATCGATTTTAACTCCAATTTTAACGTTTGTATTTTAGGTATTAATATCTCCAGCGCTGGTTTTAATTTGCACCCCAACTACTGCACTGGTATTATTATCCCTTTAATATAGAACGCCAAAATACAGTTGCAAATTTGTGTTCATTTAATTCGGCTAGGTTGGAATATGTCTTTCCATTGGGTAGAAGATCGTATATTCCGGAAGGTTAAAACCCTCTATTTTACTGTTCCGGCCATTGCTAATGAATAATAATTGATATTTGAATATATTCCGCGTATACGTTTCCCCAAAAGTATCCAATTTCCAATTATTAAATAATTCCTGGCGTATTAAGTCATAATAATCATATTTTCCTGGCTATTTAACTGTTTCGTTTAATTAACAAAACCCCCCCCCCCCCAACATTTTAATGTTTTTTATTTGGATAGGACGCGCCGTATGGACGAATTTTATTTTCGTTTGGTTTTAATATTCGTATCAAATATTTTTAAACAATTTAACGAACAGGATTTGGTCGAAAAAACGTTAGTTTCTATTTTAACGTTAGGTCCAACTTATATTAATTATTAATATTAGGAGCAAGATGGTGGCCGTAGTACGTTTATTAACTATATTAATTATATACATATATTTTATTTTGATTTTGCCACTATGGATTAGGGGTTTGTGGTTTAATTAATAAAATGGATGAAAAACAGCGATGGATTTTACGACGAAACCGCGACCGCGCGGGTTATCGGGGCCCTAATAAAGGATTTTTACTCTTGGGTTATTAAACGCCGGAAAATTAATGAACCGTTTAAAAAGGTATTTTTGGTAAAAATAACGCCGACCTTTTGGCGTTATTACGCCGTGTTTTTAGTTATCAATTTTGGCTTTAATTACGATAAATTTATATTCGATTCGTTAAAAAAACCCTATATACCTATCTCGGGAAAAAATAAGAAAAGGACGATTCGGTTTTTGGATCGTTTACCGCGACCCCAGTTCGAAAAAGGAGACGTAACGTTAATAAACCCATTACTAAAAAACATTTAACGTTGTTAAAAGTTTTCGTTTTTTTAATCGGTTTGGGCCTTTTTGTTTTGCTTTTTTTGGGGTTAAATGCAAGGAAATTGGGGGTTTTATATATATAATATTATAACAATTATTATTATTGGGATCCGGTTTAATGGATTTATTATCCATGGTTAATAAAGTATTATAATAGCGATTATTACCAGGACTTATTTTGTTGGACTTATAGTTGGCGGTAGATGGAAAATATAGTTTATTTTGGTAAAAAGAATGGATAAAAAACGGGTTATTTATGCGGAGGATTTTGGAGGAAATTGTATTTCGTTTCTTATTTTAAATTAAATTTACGCTTGGTATTTATTTGTTTGTGTTTATTGGTTTTGCGGACGTTATCTTGCCTCCGTTATTCGTAGGTAAGGTTAGGGTTATTCGTTTATTAACTTTTTTTATAATGGAACGATTTTCGCTTTTACCCGTTTTGGTTTACGTGATTTGCCTTTCATTATTTTAAGTTTTATACGCCTTTTTCGTCGGGTTTTTCGTATATTCCGTCCAGCAAATTTCCTTCGGTGTTAATTATGTTATTAATTTTTAACCCGTTTATCCGGTTATATCCTTTTTTTGGATTTGCCCCTGTTTTTTCAATATCCCTTCAAAATCGAACGTTATTAGGGCGTACGACTTTTTAATTAAATATTTCCAATTTATCGCCTATTAGGTTTTTCAAACCAAATATAATAAATCGGGGCCGTCGAAATCGAAATTGGGCAACATTTCGGTTTTTTCGCTTCCCTAGCCATTTTGGAATATTAAATATATATAATGGATTATATTTTGGCTGGTAAATACTGTATAATACCTGCTATTAATGCGTGTAAAGGCGATGTTTGCCAATATTTTGCGTACCATAATTTCGATTAACCCTATCGTTGCATAATTTAGCAATATTTTTCGCAAATCGTGCGTGGAATTGCGGTTATTTTTAATATTTATAACGAAACCTTTATTAATATGTTTAATTGCTAAATTTGCCGGACAAAAT
Source organism: Pyricularia pennisetigena (assembly GCF_004337985.1). Classification (NCBI taxonomy): domain Eukaryota; kingdom Fungi; phylum Ascomycota; class Sordariomycetes; order Magnaporthales; family Pyriculariaceae; genus Pyricularia; species Pyricularia pennisetigena. The sequence goes on from NC_043744.1 coordinate 3,563,341, forward strand.
CCATTCCCGGCTGTAATACATTCTACGAACGTTAATTTTAAAATCCCGGTCCGCAGCGGGTAATTTATAATTTTTGGTCGTAATAAGCAGGTAAAATACAATATTTTAAAGTTATAGTTTTCTGTTTTGCAACCGTAAAAAAATAGGGCCAATCGCGGTATCATAGTTTCTAATATGCCGTAACTTCTTTAATGGACCGCGTTTATTATTCATCAAAGGGTAATTATTTGTAAATAGCGGCGTTACGTGCGGAAAACAATATTAATTTTCGGTTTTATATCCTATTACTTAATATCCATCAAACCGTTAATATAACCAACGGATATATTATCGTAAATACGGTTTGCTACGGAAATATACATATCATATAATATATCGGTAAAAAGCCTGTTTTAAAGGGTTTTCAAAATTTAATTTTTTTCCAATAATCCGTTTTGAATTAAAATAGCAATTATATTATATAAAATGCGGGACCGGAATGCATTTTCAAAAACCGGAAAACGTGGTAAAACTCCATTTTGTTTTTTTTGAATTGGTTATATTATTCTAACCCTATTATATCCATAAATATAGTAAAGTCGTAATATTCCTATAATTGGTTAACAAAATTGAATTCGATATGGAAAAACGCTGGTACGGGTAATACCCATTGTTTTTTGGTAAAAAGGTGGGATAGTTTAATATAAGTTCCTTAAATGGTATGGATGAATCACAGTGTTTTTTAATCCCCATAAACAAGGAACAGGACGGAAAAATAGTCGAAGTGGTCGGGTAGCAGGTTTAAAAAACGTTTAAAAAGGATTTCGTGGATTGGGATAGTTTTGGCGTATTTCCTTTCGTTTTCGGTAATAACAGGGGCTTGGGTAAGGTAGGAAATTGGTATAATTCGTGCGAAAGTAAGGTATTATAGGATTATTTTAAGCGTATATGAGCGGTTGGGGAATAAGAAACCACAAATTTGGTGCATTGTATAATATTTGACGTTTTTATAATAAATGTCAGGATATTGTAAAAAGGCGGGCGTTTGCAGCCATTTCTGGCGGAAAAATACGGTGGCGTACTATTGGGATTACGTGTATCATTTAAATTTTGGCGTTAATATAAAAAGATACGAGACTGTTAATTATGGGCGTTATTTAGCATGTAATCGGTCCACTTTTATTTGCATATTGGCCACAATAGATAGTGCCGAAATGGGGCTATTGGGGCTGTCGAATTTTCTATTATATTTTGTGTGTTGCAGGAATTGCGATTCAAAATGTCAGCAAATGGGGTTTCACCCTGTACCGGGTTTAACACCCACCCTGCACTTACGAGTCTGCTACCCTGTACCAGGTTGAAATTTTCACCAAATCAGCAAATCAGTGCGAACCCAGAAATAGTTTGTATGGAAATAAGGGTATTTTTTCAACAACGCATACAAAATAATTTTTCCGAAAATCGTGTGCGGCACCGGAACCTTTTACGGGGTGCGGACCCCCATTTCGATGTCGGAGAGTATATAAGGGAAATAAAGCAAAATTTCCCCCACCAATGAATTAAATCTATTAATCCCAAAATTAGTAAACAATTTAGTGCATTTAATTCCTGTAATTACAGGTTTTTACAATATAATTAACACCATGCCGCACCTAAGCTAATACCTAAAACCCTATTAAGAATATATATTGTTAATAGGTTATACACCCGGAGAGGTTTTAATTTTTGTATAAAAATGTATTTTGCATCGCTGGAAAGCCTGAAGTTTAGGTTTTATTTTGGTCATTCTCGCATTTTTACAGCACGTATATTGACGAAAATATTGCTGTTTTTGTGCAAGATTGTTGGTTTTAGGTGCTAATTCAGCACCTACCCCCCGTATTTACAATGGGGATCGCTAAAAATTAGCGTTCGATTTAGGCTTTTTCAGGTATTGCAGCGATCGTTTGTATTGCAAATCCAAAATTTTTGGTATGGTTTTTGTGGATCGTGCACGCTATTATAATTGGTTCAAATTTTTAATAGGGTTTACGCTGGCGAGTTGGGGCCAAAGACCCCTGTATTCGTTCGCTAATAGCCCATTAAATCCTAACGCGTTTAATAGGGTTTACAATAGCCTATAAACCCATTAACGGAATTACGTTAGTGGTTAATTTACCCTGCACGATACCCTGCAATTTACCCTGCACAGTACCCTACAATCTACCCTGCACCCATTTAACGAATTGAATTCGTTACGTGCACCTGGATTGGTACAAATACCAGGGCACCCATTAATTGCGGATTTCAGGAGTTCCAACCCTGTATTTTAGTGGATTTTAACCACTGAAAATAGCAATAAACCCTGTAATTGGCAATTACAGGCCCATACCCGTTAAAAGGCAAACAGTATAGCAAATTTTTAATTAAAATAGGGTTTTTACCGCTAGGTAATTAGGTAAGTTAATTATAATTATAAATTAGCGAGTTGCAATTATAATTTAGGTTATTTTACGATGGAAAACAACCCTATATCGGGTTTTCCAGGCCCAATTCCAACAAATCGGGGGCCTAAACCCAGCCCGAACGAAGTTTTAACGGTTAAATTATAAACCCAAAACCTGCAATTAAAAACGTTAATTACGCAAATAAATTAATTTTAAGAAACAATTTAATAATTAATTACCCTATCAACCCTAAAAAGCGGTAATTCCACTGACTTTAATAGTAGTTCGGGAAAGAAAAACCGCTACCGCACCCCCTAACCCACCCGCTAACCTAATTTTAGGTGACAAGATAGGTAAAAAACTATCGAAACGGGTATTTTCCTTCCCCGAAAATTGTAAATTAATAGGGGTTAGCCATTACGATTTATGGAAATAGGCGTTAATAGTATATTTTAGGGTTATAAACGCAGCGAATTTTATTTCCAACCCTAAAATTGGTTATACTATACCGGAATACAAGCAATTAATCCTATTTTTGTTTATAAAAAACAATTTAATTTAAAAACCTTTAAAATCCATTATATGGTATTCCAACCCCGTATCGGTTTATAAAACCCTGGAAAATAGCTATTCCGTTGCAACCAAAATTGGTCGAAATTCATTATATCGGGAATTCCACGCCTTAAAATTTTCCAAATTTAAAAAATTAATACCTAAATTCAACAACCGTTTTAATTTATTGGTAATTAAATTAACGAATACTAACGTGCAGAATAGCCCCGTAAACGTACGAAATTAATATTTGCGGGTTTTGGAGGGGATATTCCTTATTTGGACCGAACGCCAACGCAATACCCAACGGGCCCTGCAGGTAATAGGCCAAAATGCGGAAAAACTAAATTTGCAATACCTTATGGCGGACCTTATATCCGAAAATTCGATTTCAGGTTTTATTACGGTTAAAGCTGTTAGTTAAAGGTCTAAAGGCAAAAAAACGGGTAAATAAAACGCTAAAAAAGGCGCTAAAAAGGAAAATATTGGGCAGGAAAACACCGTTAAATTACGAAAGAAAATAAGAACTTCAATTTGGATTCTGTTTTTGCAAAAAATATTAAATCCTTTTCCAGCAAATTAACCGCTGGAACGTCCATAATTTTTATGGATTTCGAATTATTTCCGGGCTCGATTCCAGGTAACGTTAACGAAGGCGCAGCGTATAACGCCTGGGAACGGGAGGTCAATTCCGCTATTAGCGGAATTATAAAATTACGTTCGGATTCGGATCCGGAAACCGATACCGGTAAAACGCTAAAACCACAGGTTTTAACAACTAATTCTAAAATTAAAACGAAGTTTGGACGCGGCGTAATAAAAACCCCTAAACTATAGAAATTAAGTTACCCTATTTTGTACAATACAAGTAATACGCACCATATTTTTGCAAATAAGCAATTTTTACCGATTATACCCCCGGTTTTACAGTCCAAATTGGTAAAGAAGGTGGCCCTGTTAGGCCTATAAGCACCGGAACTGTGAAAATACACGTCCGTTACGGCTAAAAAATTGACGAATTTAAAGAGGTTACGTTAAATAATGTTTTATATATCCCCTCGTATGGCATAAATATCGTTAATGGCCTTATATATTATTATATAGGGGGCGTATTATTAAAAAATACCCTATGCGATAAGGATCGCAAGGCGCAGGGACGCTTAAATACCGTTACACATTCGTTTTGTTTAAAGGTTAAAGGGTGCGATATTTTTGTTCGAAATAACGTTATTTCGAATTACGCCTGTATAATAGGTAAATATAGCACCGTTTTTAGCATGGTTTTACAGGGGGTTATAAAGGGCTACGCAACCCCGTTGGAAGTAAAACTAAATAATATAAACCTTAGAGGGGATTATAGAATTTACATCGATTCGGAACCGGAAGAAAATACGGTAACGGAAAAGCTTAATCCCGAACAAAATACGGAAATAGCCGTAAATTCACCTGTAACGCAGAAATTTAGCGGTAAAAACCTTGAAAATCCACGTAAAATTGGGCCCCGTAGGCCCGGTACACCGCTAGGTAACCCTTTTACACAACCTAATATAAAAGGGATTATTTCCGAAAAAAAAGGGATTCCTATATAAAAAATCCGTTGTTAAAACCTCCTTTGTTATCGGATTCGAAATAGGCCCTTATAAATTATTTCCTTTTAGGGTTAAAACGAATCACGGACGGTTGGTTAACCCCTAAAAAAACGGAATTACAGGTAATTACAACGAAATCCAAACCCAATAAACCCTATTATAATACAGGCGTTTGGGGCATATAGGGTTATTATTGTAAAAAAAAACCGCTAAAATTACAAAAGGTTTACCTGATTTCGACAAAATTAGGGCAATTACTTGTATTGTTTGCGTTAAAGCCATTTCTGTTAGGCGTACAAGTAAGGTCGTACTCCTTATACCCCCTAATATTTTCGATTTTATAAAATGTGATACAGTGATCTTTAAACCAGATTTTTACAATAAAAAGCCCGCATTTTTGTTATTAGTGGACCGAAAATTACGTTTTCGGTGGTCGATCCCATTAAAAAATAAAACCGGACCTACGGTTTTAGTAATTATTAAAGGTTCTTTTAGGGTTTTAAAAGCTATATACGGGCGTTACCCCCTGAATTTTTATTTCGATGGGGGTTAAAAGGTAAATAAAAACTTTTAAGTTTGTTTTATAAATAAAGGTATTAATTTTAGCATTTTAAATCCTTATAATTACGGTCAAAACGGATTAATGGAACGGTCCGTTAAGCTTATTTTGGATAGGTCTCGGTTTACCATTATAGTGGCGGGTTTACTATTATATTTATAATGTTATTTCCTGTTTACCGTGGTTAATTTAATTAACCGTACAGCGGTAATTAATATGGATTTAATATTTTACGAGGAACTTTATTCCGAGTTCCAATTTGGATTACCGCATAAGCCCAATTCAGGGCATTTTCGGGTTATTGGTACCGTGTACCAGGTCATTATACCGTTGGAAAAACGTCCAAAGTTTAATAAATTGGTTCCCCGCACCGAAACGGTGAAACTTTTGACCTATTTATTAAATTCTACAAAATTGGTTTACGTACCCGTTAAACGGGCGATATATAAAATCTTTACCGTAAAAATTATAAAGGGTATAACCGCTGAAAACTGGGTTATTCCAGGGGAAACGCTACAAATTGGAAAGGGGGAAAATACAGATTTAAAGGGGGATTTTAATTTTGAATTTGAAAACGAAATTAACAGCGTTCCAACGGATAACTATCCCTTAAAAAACCCTGAGAATATAGGGCATTTACCACCTACTACAGGGTACTTACCATTTATTACAGGGCAATTACCACCCGTTACAAGGTATTTAAACCCTGAAAATACAATGCCCGCCAAACTTGTACAACCTATTATTCGCCCCCCAGAATTTTTAACGGTAGGGGTACCTAGTCCATTATTAAGAACAACGGAAATTCCGGTGTTTTTAGCATTTAAAATACAAAATATAGAAATAAATTCGCAGTTCGAAAACCCAAATTTAATTGATATAAATTACGTGCATTATTTTTGTTTACAAACCAAAAAGAAAATAAAGAAAAAGCCCACTAAAAACGGTGAACCAAATAATTACCAACAAGTTCTAAATAACCCTGAAAATGCTAAATGGTTAGCTGTTTTAGCGTTTAAGTTCGACTTAATCATTATTGCAAAAACGTCCCGTTTTATCCCTGAAATTAAAATATTTACAGGCCGTAAACTCGGTTCTACCCGGCCGGTATTTAAATTAAAAAAGGATAAAAATAATGAATTTATAAAATACAAAATTAGGTTTGTTATTAGGGGTTTTTTACAGGTCGAAGGCCTAAATCATATCGAAATTTTTGCTAACACTAATATACCACCTACCTGGCCTATATTTTTAATTATAGCTAATATATAAAATTGGGAAATATAATAAATCGATTTTATCGGTGCGTTTTTAAATAATGAATTTACCGACGTAAATATATATTTGCAAATTCCAAACGGTTTTAACAAATGGGTTAAAAATTATAACCTTACCACCGCTAAAATTTTAATGGAAATGGGTTATGACCTGAAAAAATTGCAGGTTACATAATTGGAAAAAACGCTATACGGTTTGAAACAGGGTTTAAAAGAATGGTAAAACAAACTTAAAACCCTATTTTTTAAAAGAGGTTTTAAACCATTAATCTTTAATCCCGTTGTTTTTTATAACGTTAAATCCAAATATTTTATCGTTACTTTTTTAAACAATTGCCTGCTAATAGGTCCTAAATTGCAATATATTCAGGATTTTAAAGCCCGTTTCAATAAGGTATACGCGTTGGAAAACAGGGGCCCTGCAGCCTATTTTTTAAACGTTCAAATTCTGAAAGATAAATTTAAACGCCTATTTTGGCTCTATTAAAATTAATATAGAAAGGAAATATTAGCAACGTTCGGATTAATTAATTGTAAATTTATATTTGATCCTTTACAACCGGGTGTGTTAAAATATAGCGGGGGTAAACCCGTAAATGCGTTAAAAATTAGATTATTATAACGTATTATCGGCACCCTGATATGTTTAATATCATTAACGCGCCCGGATATCGGTTTTGCGGTTTAGTGGCTTTTACGTTTTTTAATAAAAACTACTACAATCCATTTAACGGCACTTAAAAACCTACTACGTTATTTAGCGGATTTTAAATCCTTATTTCTTTATTACGGAAATAGAATATTTAAAACCGATTTACCACCCAATTTATTAATAGGGGGTTTCAAAGGTTTGAAATTATTGGGTTTTAGTAATAGCGATTTTGCCGGGGCTAAGGAAAATTTAAAATCTATTTACGGATATTTGTATATCCTATTTGGGGGACCTATAACGTGGAAATGTGAAAATGTTATTATTATAGTTTTAAATATTCCAAAAACCGAAACCGATGCTTTAGCGGAAGTTTTGCGTGAAACACAATGGTTTAAAAACCTATTTATAAATATTAGACTACTTAGAAAAGGCTAAATCGCAATATTTGGAAATAATGCAGGTTTTATAACTAACGCACATAATTTTACGCACTACCAGCGTACTAAATATTCGCTATTTAAATTTTATTACGTACGAAAGTTAAATATAAACAGATTAATAACCTTAAAATACCTGGAATCCAAACAAATACCCGTTAACGGCCTAAATAAACCCTTAACGCTTCCAATTTACAAAGTCTTTTTAAAGTTTATAGGGCTTAAACCCTTAAAAGTTGTATTTTTACCCACTAAATTTTAGGGCATTATTTAATTGATTCGTTAGCTAATTACCCATTACATCTTTTTTGTTTGCTGATATTGGATTTTGGTAAACCCAATACCGGCCGCATTACCCGAATCTACCCTGCACAGATTAATTAATAAACAATTTATACCGACCTTATACCAAAAGTTGAATTAAAATTGGAAAAGCCCGTATTTTGGGCGATTGACGCATTCGAAATACCCTATATAATATACCTAACTTGGACTATTACCGACGAATTACCCAGTTAGCTACTTGGTTTAATGATTAATTCCGTGGGTTAATATTATACAAATCGGGGGGTCGAATTAGGGGGTTATTACAATTTTGGGGGTTTTTTCCAATTCGGGGGCTCGTCCATTTCGGGGGTTATAGGTCAGTATAAAAAGCTTAATTATCCAGGGGGTTTATATCGGGAATTCGAATCGGGTTGGGATATAAGGGGGATTCTTTTTTCGGGTTTTATTTTTTATATACTTTTTTTTTCCGACTTTATGTGAATAATAGCAAAAAAAAGTGGTGTTAATTATATGCGTTATTTAGCATATAATAGGCCCATTTTTATTTGTATATAAACAACAATAAATAATGCCGAAATGGGGCTGTTGGGGCTGTCGGATTTTCTATTATATTTTTGTGTGTGTGTTGCAGGAATTGCGATTTAAAATCAGCGAATGGGGTTTCACCCTATACCGGGTTTAATACCTACCCTGTATTTACGAGTCAATTACCCTATATTTGGTTTAAACTTTCTTCAAATTGGCAAATCAGTGCGAACCCAAAAATGGTTTGTATGGAAATGAGGGTGTTTTTTCAACAACGTATATAAAATAATTTTTCGGAAAGTCGTGCGCGGTACCGGAACCCTTTGCGGGGTGCGGACCCCCACTTCGATGTCGGAGAGTAAATAAGGGAAACAAAGCAAAATCTCCCCCACCAATAAATCAAATCTATTAATCCTAAAAATGAGTAAATTTACTGCATATAAACCCTGTAATTATAGGCTTTTACAACGCAATTAGCACCACGCCGCACCTAAGGTAATGTTTAAACCCCTGTTAACAACCTATATTGTTAACAAATTATCAACCCGGAAAGGTTTTAGCTTGTGCATCAAAATGTATTTTATATCGCTGGAAAACCTGAAATTCAAGCTTTATTCTAGTTATTGTCGCATTTTTACAGCACGTAAATTAACGAAAATATTCCTGTTTTTGTGCGGAATTGTTGCTTTTAGGCGTTAATTTAGCACCTACCCCCCCCCCCCCTGTATCTACAATGGGGATCGCTAAAAATTAGCGTTCGATTTAGGCCTTTTCAAATACTGCAGCGTTCGTTGGTATTGCAAATCCAAAAATTTTTTGGTGTGGTTTTCGTGGATCGTGTACGTTACTGTAATTGGTTCAAATTTTTAATAGGGCTTACGCTAGCGAATTATGGCCAAAAACCCCTGTATTCGTTCGCTATTAACCCATTCAATCCTAACCCGTTTAATAGGGTTTGTAATAACCCATAAACCTATTAGCGGAATTACGTTAATAGTTAATTTACCCTGCACGATACCCTGTAATTTACCCTGCACCCATTTAACGAATTAAATTCGTTACCTGCACCTGGATTGGTACAAATACCAGGGCACCCATTAATTGCGGATTTCAGGAGTTCCAACCCTGTATTTAAGTGGATTTTAACCACTGAAAATAGCAATAAGCCCTGTAATTGCCAATTACAGGCCTATACCCGTTAAAAGGCAAACAGTATAGCAAATTTTAAATTAAAATAGGGTATTTACCGCTAGGTAATTAGGTTAGTTAGTTATAGCTATAAATTAGCGAATTTCAATTATAATTTAGGTTATTTTACGATGGAAAACAACCCTATATCGGGCCTTACAGGCCCAATTCCAACAAGTCGGGGGCCTCAACCCAGCCCGAACGAAGTTTTAGCCGTTAAATTATAAACCGAAAACCTGCAATTAAAAACGTTAATTACGCAATAAATCAATTTTAAAGGACAATTAAACAATTAACTGCCCTATTAACCCTGAAAAGCGGTAATTCCACTAGCTTTAATGGTATTTGGAAAGTAAACCCGCTACCGCACCCTTTAGTCCACCCGGTAACCTAATTTTAGGTAACGGGATAGGTAAAAAACTATTAAAACGGGTATTTCCCTTCCCCGAAAATTGTAAATTAATAGGGGTTAGCAATTACGATTTGTGGAAAGAGGCGTTAATAGTACAATTTAGGGTTATAAAAACAGCGGAACTTATTTCCAACCCTAAAATTGGTTATACCTTAGCGGAATACGAGCAATTAATTCTATTATTATTTATAAAAAACAGTTTAATCAAGGAATTTTTAAAATCCATTGCATGGTATTCCAGCCCCGTAACGGTTTATAAAACCCTGGAAAAAAGCTATTCCGTTGCACTCGAGATTAGTCGAAATTCACTATATCGGGAATTCTACGCCTTAAACTTTTCGAAATTTAAAAATTAAAACCTAAATTTGACAACCGTTTTAATTTACTGGTAGCTAAACTAGCGAATACTAACGTGCAAATTAACCCCGTAAACGTACGAAATTAATATTTACGGGTTTTGGAGGGGATATTCCTTATTTGGACCGAACGCCAACGCAATACCGAACGGGCCCTGCAGGTAATAGGCCAAAATTCGGAAAAGTTAAATTTGCAATACCTTATGGCGGACCTTATATCCGAAAATTCGATTTCAGGCTTTATAACGGTTAAAACAGTTAATTATAGGTTTAATGGCAAAAAAACGGGTAAAAAAACGCTAAAAAGGGCGTTAAAAAGGAAAATAATGGGTAGAAAACCATTTTTAAATTACGAAAAAAGCGTAACTAAAACTTTAATTCGGATTCTACTTGTGTCAAAAATACTAAATCTTCCAATTCCAGCGAATTAACCGCTGGAACGTCCATAATTTTGATTGATTTCGAGTTATTTACGGGCTCGATTCCAGGTGACGTTAACGAAAGTGCAGAGGATAACGCCCTGGAATAGGATGTTAATTCCGCTATTAGCGGAATTATAAAATTACGTTCGGATTCGGGTTCGGAAACCGATACCGGTAAAACGCTAAAACCACAGATTTTAGCTGCTAATTTTAAAATTTAAACGAAACCTGGACGCGGCGTAAAAGGGACCCCTAAGTTATAGAAACTAAGTTACCCCGTCCTATACAATACAGGTAATACGCACAATATTTTTGCAAATAAGCAATTTTTTACCGATTATATCCCCGGTCTTACAGTCGAAATCGGTACAAAAGGAGGCCCTATTATACCTGTAAGCACCGGAGCTGTGAAAATACAGGTCCGTTACGGCCAAAAAGCTGACGAATTTAAAAGAATTACGTTAAATAACGTTTTATATATCCTTTTGTTTGGAATAAATATCGTTAATGGCTTTATATATTATAATATAGGAGGCGTATTATTAAAAAGTAACTTGTACGATAAGGATTGCAAAACCTGGGGACGTTTAAATACCGTTAAACATTCGTTTTGTTTAAAAGTTAAAAGGTGCGATATCTTTATTCGAAATATACCAAAAAATTCGAATTACGCCTATATAATAGGTAAATATAGCACCGCTGCTAGCATAACCTTACAAAGGGTTACAAAAAGCTACGCAGCGCCGTTGGAAATAAAACTGAATAATATAAACCCCGAAAATTACGAGGACTATAAAATTTACACCGATTCGGAACCGGAAGAAAATACGGTAACGGAAAAGCTAAATCCCAAACAAAATACGGAAATAACCGTAAATTCACCTGTAACGCAGAAACTTGGCGGTAAAAACCTTAAAAGTCCACGTAAAATTGGGCCCCGTAAGTCCGGCACACCGCTAAATAACCCTTTTGTACAACCTAATACAAAAGGGACTATTTCTGAAAAAAGGGGTTTCCTATATTAAAAATCCGTTGTTAAAACCTCTTTTATTATCGGATTTAAAACAGGCCCGTATAAATTACCTCTTTTTAAGGTTAAAACGCATTACGGACGGCTGGTTAACCCCTTAAAAAAACGGAATTGCAGGTAATAATAACGAAATCTAAGTCCAAAAAACCCTATTATAATACAGGCGTTTGGGGTATATAGGGTTAATATTGTTATAAAAAACCGCTAAAATTACAAAAAATCTACCTAATTTCGACAAAATTAGGGCAATTACCTGTATTGCTTACGTTAAAACCATTTTTATTAGGCGTACAAGTAAGGTCGCACTCCCTACACCCCCTAGTATTTGCGATTTTATAAAATGTGATACAGTGACCTTTAAACCAGATTTTTACAATAAAAAGCCCGCATTTTTGTTATTAGTGGACCGAAAATTACGTTTTCGGTGGTCGATCCCATTAAAAAATAAAACCAGACCTACGGTTTTAATGGTTGTTAAAGGCCTTTTTAAGGTTTTAAAAACTACGTACGGGCGTTGCCCCCTAAATTTTCATTTCGATGGGGGGTACAAAATTAATACAAATTTTTAAAATTGGTTTACAAACAAAAATATTAATTTTAGCATTTCGAATCCTTATAACCACGGCCAAAACGGATTAACGGAACGGTCCGTTAAAGTTATTTTGGATAAGCTTCGATTTACCATTATATCGGCGGGTTTATTGTATTATTTATAATATTATTTACTCATTGCCGTGGTTAATTTAATTAACCGTACAGCGGTAATTAATAGGGATTTAACACCCTACGAGGAATTTTATTCAGAATTCCAATTTGGATTACCGTATAAACCCAGTTTAGGGTATTTTCGGGCTATTGGTACTGTATATTAGGCTATTATACCGCTGGAAAAACGCCAAAAATTTAATAAATTAGCTACCCGCACCGAAACGGTCAAGTTTTTAGCCCAATTATCAAATTTTACAGCGTTGGTTTACGTACCCGCTAAACGGGCCGTAGATAAAACCTTTACCGTAAAAATTATAAAGGGCACAACCGCTAAAGATTTGGCTATTCTAGGGGAAACGTTACAAATTTTGAAAAAGGAAAATACAAATTTAAAAGGGGATTTTGATTTTAAATTTGAAAACGAAATTAACAGCGTTCCAGCGGATAATTATCCCCTAAGAAACCCTGAAAATACAGGGCAGTTACCACCTATTATAGGGTATTTACCACCTGATACAGGGCAATTACCACCCGTTACAAGGTATTTAAACCCTGAAAATACAATACCCGCCAAACTTGTACAACCTATTATTCGCCCCCCAAAACCTATAACGGTAACGGTACCTAATCCAGTACCTAAAACAACGGAAATTCCGGTGTTTTCAGCATTTAAAATACAAAATATGGAATTAAATTCGCAATTCGAAAACCCATCTAATGGATATAAATTACGTGCATTATTTTTGTTTTTAAACCAAAAAGAAAATTAAAAACCCCCATTAAAGACGGTGAACCAAATAGCTACCAACAGGCCTTAAATAGCCCTAAAAATGCTAAATGGTCAGCTGTTTTAACGTTTAAATTCGACCAAATCGTTACTGCAAAAACCTTCCGTTTTATCCCTAAAATTAAAATGCCTACAGGCCGTAAACTCGTTTCTATTCAGCCGGTATTTATATTGAAAAAAAATAAAAATAATAAACCTATAAAATATAAAACTAGGCTTGTTAATAAGGGTTTTTTACAAGTCGAAAACCTATATTATATTAAAACCTTTGCTAATATTAATATACCACCTACCTGGCGTATATTTTTAACTATAGCTAATACACAAAATTGGGAAATAAAGCAAATCGATCTTATCGGTACGTTTTTAAATAGTAATTTTACCGACGTAAATATATATTTGCAAATTCCAGACGGTTTTAACGAATGGGCAAAAAATTGTAATTTTACCACCGTTAAGATTTTAGTGGAAATGGGTTATAACCCGACAAAATTGCAGGTTATCCAATGGGAAAAGGCGCTATACGGTTTAAAACAGGGTCCAAAAAAATGGCAAAACAAACTTAAAACCCTATTTTTTAAAAGAGGTTTTAAGCCATTAATTTCTAATCCCGCTGTTTTTTATAACGTTAAATCCAAACATTTTATCGTTACCTTTGTAATCGATTACCTGCTAATAAATCCTGAATTGCAATATATTCAAAATTTAAAAGCCCGTTTTAATAAGGTATACGCGTTGGAAAACAGGGGCCCTGGAACCTATCTCTTAAACGTTTGAATTATAAAGAAAAGGCCTAAACGCCTATTTTGGCTCCATTAAAATTAATATATAAAGGAAATATTAGCAACGTTTGGATTAGCTAGTTGCAAATTTATATTTATTTTTTTACAACCGGATATGCTAAAATATAGCGGGGGTAAGCCCGTAAATTTATCAAAAATTAAATTATTATACCGTATTATCGGCACCTTTATATATTTAATGCTATTAGCGCGCCTGGATATCGGTTTTACGGTTTAATGGTTTTTACATTTTTGAATAAAATTTATTACAATCCATTTAACGTTAGTTAAAAACCTATTGCGTTATTTAACGGGTATTTAATCCTTATTTATTTGTTACGAAAATAAAGTATTTAAAACCGAATTACCACCTAATTTATTGATAAAGGGTTTTAAAAACCTAAAATTACAGGGTTTTAATAATAGCGATTTTGCCGGGGTCAGGGAAAATTTAAAATCCATTTACGGATATTTGTATTCCCTATTTGGGGGCCCTATAGCGTGGAAATGCAAAAAGGTTAATATTATAGCTTTAAGCATTCCAAAAACCAAACCCGATATTTTAACGGAAGCCCTGCGTAAAATACAATGGTTTAAAAGCCTATTTATAGCAATTGGATTATTCATAAAAGGTTTTATCGTAATATTTGGAAATAATACAGGTTTTATAATTGACGAATATAATGCTGCGCATTATTAACGTATTAAATATACGTTATCAAAATTTTATTACGTACGGGAATTAGTTATAAAAGGATTAATAACTTTAGAATAACTGGAATCCAAACAAATACCCGTTAATGGCCTAATAAAACCCTTACCGCTTCCAATTTATAAAGTTTTTTAAAACTTTATAGGGTTTAAACCCCTTAAAACTTAATTTTCACCTATTAAATCTTAGGGTATTTAATTAATTAGTTAGCTAATTACCCATTATATTTCCTTTATTTGGAAATATTGGATTTTTGTTGGCCTAATATTGGCCGTATTGTCCGAATTTACCTTATATAGGTTAATTAATAAGCAATTCATACCGCCTTTATACCCAAAATTAAATGAAAACTGAAAAAACTCGTGTTTTGGGCGATTTACGCATTCGAAATACCTTATATAATTTATTTAACTTAGATTATTACCAACGAAAAACCAAATTAATCATTTTGTTTAATAATTAATTCCATGGGTTAATATTTTACAAATCGGGGGTTCGAATCCGGGGGTTATTACGATTTTGCGGGTTTTTTCCAATTCGGGGGATCGTTTATTTCGGGGGTTATAGGTCGGTGCAAAGGGTTTAATTATCCAGGGGGTTTATATCGGGAGTTCGAATCGGGTTGGGACACAAAGGGGATCTTTCTTTTGGGGTTTTATTTTTTATATATTTGTTTTTTCCGATTTTATATAAATAATAGCAAAAAAGGGGGTGTTAATTATATGCGTTATTTAGCATATAATAGATCCACTTTTATTTATATATAAACCACAGTAAATAATGCCGAAATGGGGTTATTGGGGCTGTCGGATTTTCTTTTATATTTTATGTGTTGCAGGAGTTGCGATTTAAAATATTAGCGAATGGGGTTTCACCCAGTACCGGGTTTAATACCCACCCTGCATTTACGAATTAGCTATTTTGTACCGGGTTGAAATTTTCACCAAATTAACAAATTAGTGCGAACCCAGAAATGGTTTATATAAAAATAAGGGTGTTTTTTCAACAACGTATACAAAATAATTTTTCGGAAAATCGTGTGCGGAACCGGAACCCTTTGCGGGGTGCGGACCCCCACTTCGATGTCGGAAAGTATATAAGGGAGATAAAGCAAAATTTCCCCCACCAATGAATTAAATTTATTAATCCCAAAATTAGTGAACAATTTAATGTATTTAAACCCTGTAATTACAGGTTTTTACAATATAACTAGTACCACCCCGCACCTAGGCTAATGCCTAAACCCCTGTTAGCAATACATATTGTTAACAGATATTAAATTTTGCATTCGGTTACGTTTTTTATATTTAAGGTCCTGTATTTTGTCCAAAAAGTTGAAATTATTATATACGAAGGATAATATTTGGTTACGAACGATTTTGTTTAAATTCGTTTATATATTAATAAATACATATATAAATATAAAAAATTATCATTGCTGTTCGCCGTAAAACTTCAATATAAATATGGATATTATTAATAATGTATTCGGGCAACGCCGATAAATTGCTGGGTTTACCGTTTAATAATTTTATAAAATAAATATATTCCAAACCCACATAACGTATTTATAATACGTTGTAAAATTCCATTATTTATAAAATATAATACGAATGCGCGTAGTAAATAATTGCTTTTTAGGGGGAATACCCGTGGGTTAAAATCGCCAATATTAATATAACGCGTTAATTTTTTAACGTTAAAGGGTTTATAGTTTTTAAAAAATAACTAATTCCAGGTATATTACGTTCGAAATTTGTAACGATAAATAAAACCGGCGGTAGTCCCGGGAATACAATAATAGTAAAAATATAAATTTATATAATATTGGCGTTTTGGATGGGATTTCCTGGGTAAACGTGTCGAATATTTATTTAAACCAATTTATATTATTTACGTTTTTGGCGGAATAATTTTTTATTCCCAAAAATTGGAAATTTGTGGGTTCGAACCAGTTAAAAAAACGTAAATATTATATTAATTGCTGCAATTTTTTACGCAAAAAATCGGTTTTAATAAATGTAAAAAATTTATTATTAAAACGATATTCGCCCCCATTAACGCGCAAACGTTTTCGGATTTAAAAGTTTTATAATGTTTTTTTAAAAAAAATATTCGCGATAAAGCAGGTGGGGTAATTTCGTAAAAATTTGCCGTTATTACCCAAACGTAAATAAATTGCGTAAAATTGGTGTGTCGGTAACGATTACGCCAAAATTTGGTAATATTCCGAATAAATTTGGTTTCAAAATTTATTTCCGTTTCGGATTCGGATTTTTTCGGTAATTATTTGTAATAAATTAAAAAAGGTTTAAATTCCCATTTATTTTCGAATATAAAATTGGGCGATAGTAATTGCGATAACGATAAAAACGAAAATAATTGCGATATCGATAAAAATAATAGGTTTAGGTCGGACGTAAGGTATTGGGTTGCAAATTACGCGGATGGGAATATTTTTTCGGGGGTATTTTTTAATATTGTTGGAGATATGTTTTCCATTATTGGACTCGGGTTTTGTTTACGTTAATAATATATTAAATAAAGGTCAATATGCGTAAATATATGGTATAATAATAAATTTGTTTCAATCTTTTGTGTACCGGGGAAAATAATGGTTGGCGATATCGCAATATTGGGTATTTTATTGGTGGTACCGTTATAAACGGCGAAATGCGACAAAATGTTTTTAAATTAAAACGAGCGCGATTTTTTCGGCTAATGTAATTGGTCGAAAAACCATGTGGCTGAAAGGTATATGGAGCGTTCGGTCCCCACTGCGAAGCAAGGGGGTCTAGTCTGAGCACTGAGACTAGCCAAACCTCACAAACGCAGCGCGAAAACCTGGTTTCGATAGTGCGTAGTGCATTTAGTTAACAAAGTCCATTATTAATATTATGGTTTCATGCTGGTTGCACGAACTTTTGGGTGGTTATAATAACGCGAATTACGTAATTTATATGGTTTATATATATGGGGAGATAAAGGACGCCAAAACCTTTTTTCCTTTACCTCCTCTCTTCTTTAACGTTAATAATAACTCCTTTCGGGTACCCACCCGTCCCCAGGCCCTTAACCTACCCTATAAAACAGCGTTGGTGAAATAACGAATCCGCAATTCTTTTGCCAATTTATCCCGTTTTAAGTGCACGTTATTTCCACCCATAACATAAAATTAAATATTATGTAAAATCTATTTTCCCAAATATTAGAAGACTGTTCTTTTTACATTTTTATTCGGTTTGATAAAACGGTTTGAAAAGCCCTACCAAAAAATAGCGATAACAACGACGGAACGGAGAAATTCCGTAATTAAATTAAACAGTTAATCGGAAACCTCGTCAATTAATATTCTGCGCCAAGTAAACTCTAAAAGAATATCCAAGTTTTTCCGACCAGTATGTATTTCAAGCTTCTCATCATACGTAGTTATATTCCCGGCAATTTTCAAAATTACTAGGCAAATATGAACATTATATTAATCTTTTTTATTTAACATCTCTGGCAAGGAATTATAAAGAGTAGTATTCGTTTTTATTTTCTTGTTATTGCAAAGCCGATGTTTAAAAGCACCAGCATAACGAATAAGCACCATAGACGGTGGTTTTACCCTTAGAGATCCCAAATGTACTTAATAACCAGGTTAAGAAGATGCAGGGGAAGCAATAACACCAAATAAAAACTTTTCCCAAATGATCCTAGAAAGTGAGATATATGGTACTTATACACTATCTTCAAGCCTCTGCTACCGTACAAGGAACTGATTACAATTTCCAGGCAATTTTGAACAAGGAAGGGCAGACATTTTATTGCGATCTACCTCTGCAGCTGCTGTTGAAGCTTGGCTGCCTTGATATCCCCTTGGCGGTTCTCCCGGACAATGAGCAAACATGAACCTGATCAAAATCCAGAAAGAAAAAAAAAAAAAAGAAAAGAAAAAAAAAGGACAAAAAGCCGGTAGCGCATCAAGACCACAATTAGGGAATCCAGTTTGCAGTGGCCAGGATGATTGAAATAGGCCTTGCGACGTCTACTCCTCAGTTACGAAGCTGCGCTTTTCCTTCTCAGCCTCCGTGACAAAACCGCGCTTCTCCAGGTCCGCTTCAGTGACGAAGCCGCGTTTCTCCAGGTCGGCCTCAGTGACGAAACCACGCTTCTGCTTGTCGGCCTCGGTGACAAAACCACGCTTCTCGAGGTCGGCTTCGGTGACAAAGCCACGCTTCTCAAGGTCGGCCTCGGTAACGAAGCCGCGCTTCTGTTTGTCGGCCTCAGTGACAAAGCCGCGCTTTTCGAGGTCGGCCTCAGTAACAAAGCCGCGCTTCTCCAGGTCGGCCTCAGTGACAAAACCTCGCTTCTGCTTATCGGCCTCGGTAACGAAGCCGCGCTTTTCCAGGTCGGCCTCGGTGACAAAACCGCGCTTCTCCAGGTCGGCCTCGGTGACAAAACCACGCTTGTCAAGCTCAGTCACGAAGCCGCGCTTGTCCAGGTCGGTGACAAAGCCACGCTTTTCCAAGTCAGCCTCGGTGACAAAACCGCGCTTGTCGAGGTCGGCCTCAGTGACGAAGCCACGCTTGTCCAGGTCGGTGACAAATCCGCGCTTCTCCTTCTCGGCCTCAGTGACAAAGCCGCGCTTGTCAAGATCAGTCACGAAGCTTCGCTTGTCTGCCTGAATGGGGCTTGCGGCCGCGGAACCGGCAAGGAGCAGGCCAGCTACAACTTGTTGGAACTTCATGGTGATAGAATTTGATAGACTAAGGTTGAGAAGTTAGTATCAGCTCCTCCAAAAGGTCGCTGTTCTTTTCTCTTACCTTGAAGATTTTTTTCCCCTGGAGGAGATGGAAGTACGCTGAAATGCTTTGTTGTAGGTATTTTGTATGAAGGTGGAAGACTGGCTTGACCTGGTTTTCAAGTACAGAGAGAGGGACACTGGAAGGGACATCCACCCGGCTTTTATAGACAGGAACCGGCTCTAGCTTCCAATCGAACTCGAGATATGACTGACTCTAGACATGCGGCATATGCCCTCAGAACCAAGGTGAGAAAAGACGTTTCGGGATTTTCCGTCTTCTTTCCCGCGCCACTTCCCTTGGTCACCTTGCATCGATTCGACGAGTCGATTCCAGAATCATGTAAACCCCTCACGTAGTTGACGTAAATCCTGAGAACTTGCGTATCGCATACCTCGCAGCCGCTCTGAGATGAACAGTAGAGTTTTTTTTTTTTTTGGAACGACATTTGTGGAGCCTCTCACGATAATGCCCCGGTTCGGTGCCCGCATTACATGATACACTTGTTCAGAGGCGTGTAAGCTGGAAGCTTTTCACACGCCACTCCTTTCTCCTGTGGGGCCCCGCGAACCAGCTAAACTATGCGTCTGTGTGATATAAAAGTAACAGCTGGTGGACCATATGAAGCTGTTGAGAATTAAACCTTGATTATTTTATCCCGTTGTCTTCAGTGGACGTATTCCATCCATTCCCACACCCTTCGCCCTTCTCTTCAAGCCTTCCGGAGCCTGTTTTCTTCTTGGACAAATCAACAAAGATCCGTTTGCTAGTCATTTCATCATCGTCATCGCTATCATCATGCAGCTTGACATCAAGTTTCTTTCTCAAGACAAGCACATCGCCGTTGCACTCTTCCTGCTGGGGGGCACCTTGCCCTGGCTGGGGAAGGCTATTCTCGACCAGATATCTCCACAAGTTCCCCTCTCGAGCAGAGGCCTGGTCGACACATTCCTCTCCGATCCGACACCCTGCGGCACCACCCCTCACGAAGCCGTTGCCAAGGGATGCCGCTTCGAGTCCTACACGGCAACCTGGCAACTGCCTCAGTGCTACGACAAGGATCTCGATGAGGAATTCCGGGCTCTGAGGCCCTGGAAGTTCTATCTTGACCGTAACGGGACAAAAGAAGTCAGTCTGGCCGAGCTGGAGGCGGGGACAGTCTCGGCGTGGACTACCTGGGAATTCCACTTATGGCAATGCGCTTTCTACTGGAAGAAGGAGGTCAAGGTTGCTCACGGCCTCGTGTCGGGCTCCATCACTCCTCACCAGTGCCTGGACAACTCTTTGATGCAGGATTACAAGTATCCAAAGGATCACGTCAATATCCCATATTGGCCCCGCTTCACGTCATGTCGGCCGCCTTCTGATATTCCTGTTCATCAGTTTGAGCTTGCCCCGACGGAGCAAGGTCATGGCCAGCATGGGCAGCACGATCAGCATGAACTGCATGGGGAGCATGGACAGCATGAGCATGGGCAGCACGGTCAGGACGTACATGGAACCTCGTTCTAATTAGTTAGAGAGAGATAGCCACCAAATGAGGACTATGATATGTATCAGGCACCGTACCCTTCTTCTTTGTGAGCTTGATGTTGAGAATGGTACCCTCCCTAATCGGGCCGACTGACTTTGGTGCCTGCGGCCGAAGCCGCAGTGGTACCTTGGAACCCCGTAGGACTTGGCTTCTGTTTGGTGGGGGAGATTCCCTGTCTTGACGATCCCCCTCCTTTGGCTTGCTAATCTAAACCCATCGCGCATCCTGCAACGGACGGGGCGATGCGGATAGGGTCGTGGCCCCCATGATCGCTTGCTGATGCAAACATGGCCGCCTCGATACTACCATGCGGGAGAGAAGTTTATTTACACCGCAGGCATGGGTGTGATCCGGAATGTGGGCGAGCTCCCGTTTGTTTTGGTAGGTACGCGGCCAAGTTCTTTTATGCTTTTGTCAGTTTTTTTGGCTGCGAATGTGGTGCCACAATTGACTCGAGCGGCATATCGAACAAATGTGGCTGGCGGATTGCAGAGGAGTTACTGGAAGACAAGAAGGAAAGCCAGGAACATGATTTACTGTAGAGTTTTTGTCATAACTGCCAAGCACTCAATTTGTTGGCTTTGGATACTCCGGCCAGCAGATTCCGAAAACACAGAATACGAAACAAGAGAAGAAAAAATAAATTACACCCGAGTACTATTAAACAGCTCGGTTAGCAGTCGGTGCAACGTTCCTCTGCAGGTATCCTTGATTATGCAGGCGGACTTGCAGACAAGATGTGTCCATGGGAAATTTATGCTGGGTCCCAGAATGAGATTTGCGTCATGTGCTACGATGCGTGAGAAGAAGGTACTAGAAATAACAAAGATAGGCAAAGTACCATGAGCCTTGCTATGCACCTAAGCAAACAGAGATGAAGTCGTCTTTTTTTTTGGAACCAACGGGTTCGTGGGACAAGATAACCCGGGCTGACGGCAAATGCTCCCGGCATGTTTGTTTTTCATATCCAACTTTGACCTTGTCACAAACGCTGCCCCCCAACTTTTTTTAGTCTTTTCACTTCACGCCTCTACACGCTCTGTACTGAAGTCTGAACATTTGGGTCTTTTGCTTCGCGAATACCATTCTTCCAGCATGCCCTCTTCCGAAGATAGCCAGAACGATCATCTTCACCATCTACTTGGTGACGATGCATCTGACACCGAGTCCCTTCGAGAAGATGGCCCAGGCCGTCGGACTCGACGCTGTTCGAAATCGTCAGTGTTCACCCGGCTGGGCGCCTACTTTTTAAGCGGCCTTCTCATATCCTCCATCGGCGTTTTACTCGTGCCTGACGATGGGCACAAGGGGACGGTTGTCAAGACGTCCTTCACGAGGTGGGAGCCCTCATCGGCCTGCGGCAACACGCCAGCCGAAGCCTTGGCCCGCGGCTGCGTCTACGACGAGGTCCTCCTGCACTGGATTCCTCGGGAGTGCTCCAGCCCCGAGCTCATTGACGAATTTGTCCACGTCTGGCCCTGGAGGTTCTGGACCAGCAAGGCCGCGACGCAGGAGCTCAGCCTGGCCGAGGTGCGCCAGGGAGATCAGGTCGAGGACAAGTGGGTTTCGTTCGGGCTGCACAGGTGGCACTGCGTAGCGACTTGGAAGAGTCTGACCTACGCTGCCATGACTGGCACAAAGGTGCCGGCCTTTGTTCTGGACTGGAATCACACGGTGCACTGCTCCGATCACGTCTTGATCAACATGCATCCCGGAAGCCCCTTTGACATAAACTCCCACTTGGACATTGAGTACACCCCCTGCGTGTCTCTTGAGATGGATCGAACGCTACAGCGTTGAATGTCGGAACTAGCTTTGGAAGAAACTTGGGCTATAGTCAGTTAAAGTGGAGTATCTCTTGAGCTGTACATAAATTTGTGTATTTCGAAATTGATTTTTTTTTTTTTTTTTTTTTTTTTTTTTTTTGTTTTTCTCTGCTTCTATGGGTTTCTATCTGATTTCTACCCTTATCAAGATCTGCATGTAGGGGGGTCCACGAAGGTAGAGCCGTCTGAACCAGAACCGCTCTTGGGTTGAAGCCGGGCTGGGTAAGGGTGGACGTCCTGCAAGCAACAACGGATGTAACGTCCTGAAGCATATACCGCAGTATCGGACGAACTATTACACCATTTGCCGTCCGTTTCCGTCAACCAGCCTGATGGCAGCGCATGCCTTGCGTCAGACAACAAATGCCCACCCACATAGCTGCCAGCAGATGTGGAGATCATGGCACCAACTTTATTTTAAAGTGTTCCAGGCCCGTAAAATGCCAATTTAACTTTAAACTTTTGTGATTTTCATTGACTTTGCCGTATTTGACTGTGAGCGTGGGGGAACCCGTGCCCCCCCCCCTTTTGCAGCTTTGCTAAATGATTCAGGTGGAATTCAGCCAAATCCGGCGGGAACGCGGGCGAGGTTGCAATGCATGCTTCCGATCCACTCCTCAAGGGGCTGCGACCTACATATACAAGATTATTGCCCAAATCAATAAGGCACGGAACCAAAAGATTTCCTCAAAGCTTGCCTGTACCCTTGCTTGCCCTCCGCTCATGCCGTATAGGTAGAAGGCCCTGCAATGTAATTTGCCCGTTTGAGTTAAAACTAACTACCAATTAGAGAGCAGCGATAAACCTACATAGGCGGGGGGGACCTGAGTCAAGCTTTACAGTGGACCGGCGTACTGAAGCTTGCGAGCAAAGGTGCGGCTATTACTATCCTTGTTTTAAGAACACTATTCCGAATGGATTTTGCTGCCCACTTGTGTAGAAATGAATCGGAGAGGAGAATAAAATCATTGATATCATTTTAGACTCTATAGTAAAACCTGCTTTGACCCTCGTCATAATGTCATGAAGGGTTTGCCCGTCCGAGCCGTCCCCACTTGACGGTCGACTGCTCCCCAAGACGCCGAATGTTCTAAGAGGGAGGAGACGGCTACCTTGATCAGCAACTTTTATGTACATGTCTTGAGCTTTCTTCCCGGCATCTGCCAGGTGTCACGACTCACACCCACTCCTAGGTATAATACAAACAAAGTCCAAGCTGGCCACAGTATCACAGTGTTGAAAACATCTACAGACCTGGGCACTTGTCTTGTTTCTCCCCTCGGCATCATAACATAGCATCCCCAACAGCATCTCAATGTCTTCGACCGCCGGCACAACCACCCCGGCGTCGCCGTCCGGAGAGAATAAAAAGACAAAAGTCGCCCTGACAGGCACGCAAGAGACCCTGCTCGGCACACTCTCGGCCAAGGCCACCGACGCCGTCAGCCCGTCTTCGATCCTCAAGGACAAGTGGGCCGCGGAGCTGCTGACAAAGGTCGACTACGACTTCAGCCGGCTCGGGGTCAACAACTGGCTGCAGGCCTGGTGCGTCATCCGCAGCAGGAACCTCGACCGGTGGGCGAGCGAGTTCTTCGACCTGCACGCCCACAGCCCCGAGGGCGCGACGGTCCTCCACCTCGGGTGCGGGCTGGACTCGCGCGCCCTCCGGCTGCAGAGGTACTTTGGCCGCATGAAGCTGCGGTGGGTCGACGTCGACCTGCCCGACGTCATATCGCTGCGTGGGCAGCTGGCGGCGGCCCCCGACGTCGACAGCCACGGCCAGAGCAGCTACGAGCTCCTGGCCGCGTCCGTGACCGAGCCGGATTGGTTTCGGCACATACCGGCGAACCGGCCCACCTTGATCTTGTTCGAGGGGCTGAGCATGTACCTGGCCGAGGAGGACGCGCGGGACATGATACGACGGCTGGTTGGCCACTTCGCCCAGGGACAGCTGATATTCGACGCCGTGAACTCCTTCTTCGTGGCCTCTCAGCGCTGGGTCGCCCCGATCGCCAAGTCGGGGAGTACCCTGAAGTGGTACGTCGATCGGCCCCTCGCGATCGAGTCCTGGGCCGACGGGCTGTCGCTGAGGGACGAGGTGTTCTTGACCAGCCGGCCGGAGATTAAAGAGTGTTCATGGAAGATTCGGTTACAGTTTGGGCTGGCTGCCAGCTTGCCCGTAATCCATCAGTACTCTAGAGAATTGAGGTATAGCTTCTAATCGTAAGCCATTTTGCCTGGCCTCTCCCATTTCTTGCATTCCTCTCTCTTGTTCAATGGGTGCCACCTGGACTGGTAAAGTTTTTTTTTTTTTTTTCCACGGAAATTCAGCCGCCGGTTTACCGCGTTAAAACACGTGCGCGAAGGCGATGTCGCTGCTTGCCCGATCCACAATACGCAGGATTTACGATGGTGGACACGGTTTTGCTTCCATAACTATGCGTCAAGGACGAAGCCGAGTGATATCGACAACGATATGAACCAGTATTCCGACCCGAGTTTGCGTAATCAAGGACAAAACGGTTGTATTGACTTGCTAAGAATCAAGAACATTATAATCAAATCATGGAGTAGACGAGTTGGTGGTGGTAGCTATTCTCCTACTTGAAGATCACAAGATGGTGACAAGACGTTTTAAGAGAGACGTGGTTGTTAACACTGGGAACATGGCGATGTTGGCTGGTATGAGGGCAGCAACATAGCTTCGGCTCAAAAGATGGAACTGGTATCGCGAAAGACTCGGGTCGCCCTATCCCGGGCCCGGGGTCCAGTCGTCATCATGTCCTTATCATGAGGCTACCAGATCGTTTGTAAAAACATAATTTTGAATGATATCAAGGGGTTCTGCCAAACCCCTCAGTGCGTGAAGAAAAAGTAGCATTGACTTAATTGATTCTTAATAAAAGTGATAGCTTTTCCGGATAGTATAACCCAATGTTTAACGCAGATTGAAGTAACCCTCAGCAACCATCGACCCGCTCTTGTTGCCATACGCTTTTTTCAATAATGCAACCAACGCCGCAATTAATATGAGATCTATATCTATAGAATGAGAAAAGTTATCAGGCTTTCCAATCTTAGTTAAGAATCATCGATTAGTACAACTGTTTCCAGCATTCCCTTTTACACTTCTACACTTGACCCTGGGCAGAAGATAATGCCAACGAAATGGGAGCAACGAAAGGGTCATATCTTGCAAGAATATGCTTATGCGAAGACCACGAAAATAGAATGAATCTGTTGCTATTATCGTACTCATTCATTCCGACTTGATTTGGCCGTCACGAAATCCGTCTCTGTTTAAGCGTAGTGCCATGAGCCCTCCGCTTTCACCCTAGGTGCCACCCCGACGTGTCACCCCTAGCTTTGCTATCTCTGCTTCAACGCCGACTCTGACTGCGGCTCTGAGATTAGCTGCGTCTTGTACGCCGATAAGTACCTCTTCTGGTGGTCACATCTTTCTCTTTTCATCGCTGGCTCGGGAAAAAAAAATCGGCACTATCGACTCTGCTTCGTCGTAAGTACAACTTGGTTTGCCTTGAGCCTATGGAATTTTTCCGTGAAAAATTGTAGAGCTTGAAAACCTAGGGTTGGGCTATCTTGCTGGTTTTCCGAAAGAAAAGCGCCCCATCTCTGCTCATTTCAAAATGGATGCACCAATACCTGGATGTCATCGTGTAAGCATCAAGGCGGAGTGTCGCAATTTAATCTTATATTGGCGAGCTTCCTTTCATATTTGTCAGACTCCCCATTGCAAGTCATACAAATTCCTCGATAGTTGATACCACAGGTGATTAGTAATCAAAGATACCGGCCCTGCATGCACCGGCGTTTTTGAGTTTTTGATCTCGCCGATGGCTGCCTTGATTTCAAGATATCAGTGATGAATAGAAAAGACCATCCAATAAAGATACGGTTGTATTTGTCAGCGTCAACTATCTCATGCATGTCCAGAATGGGAAGGAGTACGTATAAGATACTATTTGCTTTCTTCATTCTTTCTTTTTCGATATGTATGCATGTCATCTGGCTCAGGCCGTTGCAATAGCGTACCTGGGCACACACCTGCCTAGAAATTAACAGCACACCTTGCATCAAAAAGCACATATTTTTCGCTTGAAAATGTCGATAGAAACTATCAATGTAGCCGCACTCCTCATGGGCGTCGGGGAGGACCTCGTCCTGCGAGAACAGCCTGTTCCAACCCCAGGCGCGAGCGAAGTCCTGGTTCACAACCACGCCCTTGCCGCCAATCCCGTCGACTGGAAAGCGCAGACTCTTGGGTTCCTGGGAGGGTCGTATCCACACTGTCTTGGTGCAGGTAATCAACTCTACCGTATTCGCACGACGTTTCTGCAACAACTTTGCATAGAAAACTGACATTTGGACTTGCAGATCTTGCAGGCGTCGTGGTCAGAATCGGGTCATCCGTCGACGGGTTCAAGCCAGGAGATCGTGTGCTGGCGAGTGCAAGCGGCATCGTGACCCAAAACCCCAACCACGGAGGCTTCCAGACCTTGACGGCCGTGGACGTGGCTTCGGTCACCAAGATCCCGGACTCGACCTCCTTCACCGAGGCCGCCACCCTACCCCTGGCCATCGATACCGCGGCCCAGGCCTTCTTTCACAATCTCGCCCTGCCCTACCCCGGCGAGCCCGGGGGTAAAAAGCCTGGATCGGCCCTGCCCGGCGACGTGCTTCTGGTGTGGGGCGCTGCCGGCTCCGTGGGCCGGGCGATCGTACAGCTTGCCCGCATCTTGGGAATAGAGGTGTACGCGACGGCGAGTGCGCGCCACCACGACGCCCTCGGGAAGCTGGGCGCAAGCTTCGTCGTAGACTACCACTCAGCTACCGCGGTCGAAGAGCTCAAGGCCACCGCTGCCGCCGCTGACAAGCGTATATTCGTCGCGGTAGACTGCAACACCAGCGCTGACAGCCTTGCTTATGTATTTGGGGTCCTCTCGGATGGGGACGGCGGCGTGAGGAAAACGGTGGTGACTATGCAGCCTTTGGATTGGATCCAGCCTAGCGTGGTGGTCCCTGAAGATGTCGACATCAGCTTTGTGGATGGAGCGAGCAAGTATACGTCGCGGCTGGACATCCAGACGTGGCTCCACGGCAAGGGGTTGCCTGGCTGGTTGGAGAGTGGCGAGATGGTCCCCGGGCCATATCGTGTTGTACCGGGCGGCCTCGGTGGGCTTCAGGCTGCCCTTAACGAGCTGAGATCAGGCGCTGTGAGTGGCGAGAAATTGGTGGTTGTGGTTTAGTTCGGAACTTCAATTGACGACTGTGGAGAGCATCTGCTCAACAAACTATTGAGATTGGTTGTTGGAGCTTATGAGCCATGAGATTTAATTCCGGCCAGAGTCAGCAGATTACCACTTTGCCCTTCACATCTGGTATACGCACGAATACTGACGGCAATGGCAGCTAAAAGTAATAATATTAGACTATACTTGCTAAATTTAGTTATGCTGTAATTAAGGAGTTTGTATGGGGTTCGTGTGCGGTTTGATGACACATGGCTCCAATGGATTGTAGACTGGAATAATATTTTATTTTAAATCGGGGTCTTGTGAGCGGATCAGCCAGAGACCCTGCCTGGCCCATGTACACATTGCCGACTCTGATCGGTCCTAATATTGGTACAGCAGTTTCCATTCACGGCAAGGAACCATAGATACCTCAACCAGCATGATCGATACGCGCATTGAATGGAGTGAAAATTGTCACCAGCATGACCTTTTTGTACATATCAAACTGCGTCCCACACTGATCTTCATTGTTTATTGAACCAAGCGAGAGATTGCTTATGTGAGCCGACGATCATAGTTTGGGCACAACTGGGCCGATTTGTCAGCGAGTCAGCACTAAAGTTTGCTCCAAAAGTGGTGCCAACCACCTCAAACCGGTCGAGACCTAGAAACACTTAAGATGGATCTTTGCGGCCAAGACAAAAACAGCAGCACATCACCGACCATCCGAATAACCATAATCTTGACACTCTGGTCAAAGTTTGCCCACGTAACAAAACCCTGACATTATGGCCGCGAACCAAATCAAAACAATCGTCGCT
The DNA here is from genome assembly GCF_004337985.1 of Pyricularia pennisetigena. Classification (NCBI taxonomy): domain Eukaryota; kingdom Fungi; phylum Ascomycota; class Sordariomycetes; order Magnaporthales; family Pyriculariaceae; genus Pyricularia; species Pyricularia pennisetigena. The sequence continues at coordinate 3,592,245 of NC_043744.1, forward strand.
ACAGGCGTCAGCTCGGGTCTGGTAAGATGACATGACATGACATCAATCTACCGCGGCATCTTCACACAAGCTCCAGCCCCTCCAAGTCTTTTACCTTTTTACGTACTCCACCTCGTATGCCCCGGATCGTCGGAAACTACCCTCGACCACCAGAGAACGATGCCACGCAGGGGATAAAAAACAAAGCCCCTGTTCCCCGGCGAACACTAACCAAATCATTACCAACCACAGGGATTCGAGGCAATCAAGCAACTCTTGTCCTCGACGGCGCAACCATACCGCGTCATCCTCGGAGCGCGCAACCCCTCAGCCGCCAAGGAGGCCTTTGACGCGCTCAAGTACGACACGGCGACGCACCGTTTGGATGTTCTTCCGCTGCAGCTGAACGATCTCGGCACTGTCCGCAGCTTCGCCAAAGACACGCTGGACGGGCTCGGTTCAGACCCAATCAACCATCTCTTCCTCAACGCCGCCGTCGCGTATGCTGCCGAGCGCAAGGCCCCCAAGGGCAGCGGCAAGTGGTGCGAGAGCTATGTCGTCAACCACCTGAGCCAGCACTACCTGACCCATCTGCTGCGGGAGAAGCTGATCGAGTCGAAGACGAGGGTAGTTTTTGTATCGTCGGGAGCTTTTGACCAGGTATCCGACCCGAGTAAGTTCTAACCTTTTATTTTTATTTTTTTTTTCATTTTTCATGATCGCATGAATTATACAACAGACCGCTTAAATTGCCGCACATGCTCATCACTCCAAAACAAAACACAGGCAAGCTCAAAACGATCCTCAAGGCCGGATCCGATGCCGCTGCCATGAAGACGTACCCGGCAACCAAATTCACGCAGCTGCTCAACGCGCACTGGTGGAGCCGTCAGCTCCGCCCACAGGGCTGCACCCTGGTTGCGGTATCGCCGGGCTTCATCCCGTCGACTGGTCTGGCACGCGAGACGGACTTTGGGGAAAAGTTCAAGAGCCTCCCCGGCGGCAAGTCTATCCAAGAGGGCGCGGCCAGTCTTTTGGCGGCGTTTACGAGAAACGATCTCCCCCAAGACCCAGACTTGATCTTCCTTACCAGCTGGGGTGAGTGGTGGGGTCGCGACAAGTTGGAGAAGACGCTGGATAAGGGCTTGCAGGATAAGTGGAGTCCCGGACGGGAAGAGATTGAGGCGGAGGAGGGGCTTTTGTAAGGGCAAGCTACAGCATCAAGTACCTGAACCGCAGCAAATACCCTAGAAATAATAAACTTGACCCCTGGATCGGCAGCTTGATGCATCAAAGCGTTTGTTAGCATTGCTGGTCGACGACTGCAGCGGGCAAATTCTTTGTTAGCGTAATCCGATACGATTACGGCGGTGAACAGGATGTACAGTTACTGCACGGTACCGTAGCATCTGTTCAACTGAAGGGCGTGGCGGGATGGAGTCACTCGTCAATTGACGATGACCTGAATTGACGAATCGCCTTAGCGTGGCGCACATGCAACCCCAGAAAAACCCACGTCCCGCAGCGGACCGTTTTCGGAGGCCAGGCCTAGCCCAGGCTAAGGCGAAAAAAATAAAAAAAAATAAATAAAAAGAACACAGGATGAATATGACGACTTCCCCAGCTGTTGCACCAAACTCTGTTTTCGTTTATTTCTTGTTCCCTACCATCTTCCTCTTCCTATCCAGGCAGATATTTTTTTGTGTTCACTGCCTGAAAGACCACAAATCAAACGCCAACAAAATAGATGAACGCCGCACTCGCAGACGAAAACGACCCTCTGCTGGGCGCCGTCGCGGAACAACATGTCCGCCATGCGGTGACCGAGGACCCTGACGATATTGGCTCCGACTCTCAGGAGTCGGGCGCCGTCCTAGTCGATGGAGAGCTGCTCGAGTTTGATCCCAAAGGCGACCCAGACAACCCAATGGAGTGGGCACCTGCGTTCAAATGGAGCATTGTTAGCTTGCTGGCGCTTTTTGCTTTTTGCATGTGAGTGCTTTTTTTTTTCTTGTTGGGAGAATAGGTTCTTTGTTTATTTTTTTTTTTTTCTTTTCTTTTTTTCTGTTCTGTTGCTGCATTTCCTACAAACCCAACCATCACCTTTTTTTTTCTTTTTTTTTTTTTTTTCTTATGCCGTTGCCAACCCCACCAATTATTTATTTACATCCGCGAATATCCGAGACCTTTCGCCACTCAACCCCTGTTCCTTGCATTCCTCATCTTTATTGATCACTCCGCTGACAAACACCAACCACGCAACAACTCAGAAATTCACCTGCATTTCCGTCGTGCCGGTGGCCTCGCAAATTGTTCGGGACCTGGACGGCGATGACGGTGGTTCACGGGACTCGGCCTCGCGGGCCGCCAGCGCCGCTCTCCTGGTGACCATCTGGGAGCTCGGCGAGGCGGCCGGCCCGCTTCTGATCGCCCCACTGTCCGAGATCTACGGCCGCTGGCCCGTCATCAACGGCGCCAACATCCTCTTTGTGCTGACCACCGTGCTGGCCGCCACGTGCCGCCGCACAGACATGTTCATCGCCGCCCGCGCCATGACCGGTGCCGCCGTCGCCACCAACGTCCTCAACCCGGCCATCGTCGGCGACATGTTTGTGCGCGAGGAGCGCGGCAAGCCCATGAGCCTGTGCATCTTCGCGCCCATGCTCGGCGGCGCCGTCGGTCCCATGCTCAGCGGCGCCGTCGCCCAGACCCTGGGCTGGCGCAGCTTCATCTGGATCAGCGCCGGGTTGGCCGCCGGCTGCGAGCTGATTTTCCTGTGCTTCTTCCGCGAGACTTACAAGGTCGCCATACTCAAGAAGAGGAGAAGGGCCGCGATCGGAGAGGCCAAGGAGAGGAGCCGCCGCGTGACCTACGGAACCGTGCAGGAGTGCCGAAAGATTGAGGCTCCGGTCAGCAACGGACAGATGCTGTACGAGGCCATTCTGCGGCCGGGCATCGTTTTGTGGGGCTCTGGGGTGCTTTTGGCTCTCGCATTTGCCGGTTCAATCTCCTTTTCGTACTTTTACATCATTTCCGTGACTCTGCCGGAGCTGTTGGCGGAGCGGTACGGGATGACGCCTGCACAAACCGGGGCTTCGATGCTGAGTTGGAGTAAGTATTTCTGCCAGATTTGGCCAGTTCAGTTGACATGTCATACCCAGCTTATTTCTTGCCGCCCTTACCCACCTATCTCCCCAATTTTCGAACTGTCCTTTTATTAGTGACGAGCTGTTCAAATGTTCTAACAAATCTACTATCAACAGGCTGTGGAGGCTTCATCGCAATCTTCATCTGCAACCGCTTCCTAGACAACATCTACATCAAGCTGCGCGACGGCAACGGCGGCCGCGGGCTCCCCGAATACCGTCTCCCGCTCGTCATCCTCGGCGCCGTGACCGTCCCTCTCGCCACGGCCGGCTACGGCTGGTCGGCCGAGCTGCGCCTCCCGCTCCCCGTCATGCTCAGCACCGTCGTGCTCATGGGCGTGACCATCATGCTGACGGCGATGCCGCTCATGGCGTACGTGGTCGACGCCTTTGGCGTCTACTCGGCCTCGGCTATCACGGGCGTCATCATCCTCAGGTGTCTGATGGGTGCTTTCCTCCCCCTCATGGTCGCGCCGCTCGTGCGGGGCCTGGGCTATGGCTGGGCTTTTACCTGCCTGGCGGGCCTCATCGCCGCCGTCGCGCCTATCCCCATCCTTATCCTGCGATACGGGGAGCGCTGGCGGGCTGCGAGCCGGTATTCGAGGGATGCCTGAGGTTGTGGCTATGAATTAATTGTATGGGTTGGATGGCACGCGCACGCGACCAGGATTGGAAATGATGCATGATTGGGCAATTACACGACGGCTAATGATACCACGAAAACTAACAAAAGTGCTCGGATGAGGTGTTGAAATAGATTATTATCAATACACAGTATCTTAATTTCTGACTGGGCTTGATGTAAGCTGGCATCGATGATACCTGCATGCCACATCCAAAAAAGGCCGAGTTCTCTAGCTGCCGCGCCCAAGCCTAGCCAACTCACTCACTAGACTAGGTTAGATTAGTAGACATAATGGCTTTAAAAACTAGATGGGTTTTAAGCAAGAAATTTTCCCATCGACAGAGAAGCGCTCAGAAAAACAGTATCGTAGTAATGCATTCTATAATGAAGGGATCGTGACGTCGCACTCGACGATCCTGACTGCTGGCGGGACCATGCTGTGGCGAATGCTGCCAATTGGTCAAAAACCAGTCTAGAAAAAAACGAGTGATAAGCGATCGGTTGTGGTTCGCTGTTATCAAAGTCCACATACGGGTCTCCAACAAAGTCTCAAGATGGAGATGCTCGTCAAAGGCTTCGTCTGTTGAGATTTACATGTCATGCGGAAAGGAAAAAACTAAAGCCCAAGACACGAGGCAAGGCAAACAAAAGAAAATGATCTGCTTGGATCTACTGCTGCTTTCGTCGTCAGCATGCAACGTTCCTGACTCGTACTGCCCCCCTCGGTTTGATACCATGCCTATTTGACACTCGCCAAGGTGAGCGCTGGAGTGCTCGCAATGGCCAGCGCATGCCGACTTTCCGAGATGTTGCAACGGGAGATTCCGTGTACACGCAATGTGGTTGCTTGCACTGGAGAAAGATTCAGGTGGCTCACTGAGCACTCGCTGAGTGCCGAGTCCCATGCGGAGCTGTAGGAATATTATTTGACAGTTTGGACTTTTTGGTCACCGACACGCGGTTTTTGCAGTGACAAAAAGGCTTGCGATAATTAATACAAAACTTGGCAGTCAAATAGAAACAGGACGGGAGCTAATATTGCTCTCATAAGGCTGCCCCGAACCATCTGATTTTTACCATGGGCATATTGGTCCTACTGTACACAAGAGCAGGCCAGGTGTGGATATGCTCGCAAATTACGGCGAGAAGTTGCCGCAATGGAACCACGGATCAAAATAACCGGCGCTATGCCTGTGCTGCACGATAGCACGTCGTAGGTCAATGCGAAACATTGACCAACGCTTCTAAGGAAGACATCAAGTAAAGAAAGAGTACAAGAGTGCAGTAGGTAGTAGGAGTGACAAGCGGGGGTATCCCAGTAACAAGAGACCCATCCCCAGGAGATCTCGCCTATCCAGGCTGAACGGCTTTCCATCCGCCAATCAAAACACCGACGGCTCAGTGAAGCGACCGCGACGAAGGTGAGGACTACTACTGTACTCCATAGTCAATTCTGCGACAAGACCCTGCATGCAACAATTACCATTCCAATCACACCTCATTTACTTGGCCAGCGTCATGAGGCCTCGGACGTTGCTTTAAAACGCGATTGAGGCCAATTTCCCTTTTGCGAAGGAACTACGAGGTACGGCGGGCTTATTGGTGGGCATTTGGATACTCGACGATATGATGAC